>NC_056735.1:1603013810-1603243810 GCF_019279795.1 Protopterus annectens | reverse complement strand
CTGAGTACTTTTTGTTTATGCATGTGTGTGTGTGTGAATACACACACACACACACACACACACACACACACACACACACACACACACACACACACACACGCACACACACACATATATACATATAGATATCAGGAAAAAGAGCAAAATGTCTCCCTGCTGTACACCTTTAGGGTTATTCCCAAATGTGGCATACCTATTCCTTCAGGTGATGAGTAATGCTTCTCTACTTTGCATCCTTAGTATACTCCATGGTAATTTGTGCGCTATTGTTATGTGGTGGATTCCAGGGGAGTTGTGCTATGCAGTCTCAGTGTATCTGTGTTCCTCCTCTGGCCCTGATTATCAGTTACACTATCTATAACTTTGGCTTATACCATGTACTATATAAGACATCTTACTCCTCCCTTTGCACCTGCTATGCTGTCACTTTTATGGGACCACTCAATGTGACGATGCTTGCTTCATGTAAGTATAGTAACCCCAGACGTGCACTTCTGGCACTGCTTTTATACAGCCACCCACTTGCAATATGCTCCCTGTTAATACTGTGCATACCTCTTTTCCTAGCATTCAGATCCCTTGAAATATTGTAGGGTACATTTTGTCATGCAGTCGAGTCCCCTAACTTCTGTCACCCCCTTAGTATTTTATACATATATCTACTTAATGTACCAGGGCAATAAGTGTTAAAGTGAGCATTGCACTGTTGACTTGGGAGCACAGAAATGCCTTGATATAGCTTACATTAAGTTAAGTGTACTTCATAGCTTACCTGAATTTTTATTTTATTTTTATTATTATTATTGTTATTTACTTTATGAGTAAATGTGTCATATACATCTGACAGTGTGAACAAAAGTATCTTTTGTGATATTTTTTTTTAGGAAATTTTAGTTAATCTGACAGGTTCATAATCCAGAGACTGCCCATGCTATGGAATAGACTACCCATACATGTCAAGCAGAGCACCTCGCTGACCCTCTTCAAGAGAAATCTTGATGAGTGGATGGGAAATAGAAAATTGACCCTGGGGATAACTCCACTGTGGCTCTGCTCGACAGAGGCACTGGGAACTAAGGTTGGGTGGCACGATGCCAGGGTAATCTTGTGGCTAGGCTTGTAAAGGCCCCAGTGCAATTACCTAGTACACACCTATGAACCTATGCATAGAGGATTGCACTAAAGTGTTCAAATAATGCAGAACTAGCACAGTTATATATTTTAAGATATAAGTAGAAAACATCCCCCTTCCCCTTAAGAAAAAGCAGCACTATAACATTGTAAATAAGGAGTTCATTCTGGCCATTGATAATAGCAGATGGCCATTTTACTGAAACTAAAAGCTCAGATGACATTTCTGACTTATTTACTGAAACACCTAGCTTTTTGGAATGCATCATTAAATCTGAATTCAGATTCTGAATCGAGTTAGCAAAGGAGAAAGTGTATCAGTAAACAAACCAAAACTTTTCCTGATTTGTTTTGGCAAATGTTTCACAACTTGCTATCAGTCAAACATGATACTTTTCTAGAATTATTTGCAGAAGTGATCAGGAGCCTTCTGAAAGCTGTGCATGTAAGTTTTCCATATATGTGCATCTATATGGATATTTTCAAGGAAGGCTAATTTCCTTCCATGTTTTAGAGATGTCCTGCCAAGATTAATGCCTGGTTTGAGATTGTACAAAGTTTGTGCTCTATAACCTATCTTCTTTGAAAATGGGATTTTTTTCATTTGTACAGATCTGATCATTGTCTGGTCAGTAATTAAACAAATAATTGAATATCTTGCAGAAGATACTACTGCTCTGTAACAGACTGCCTATGCACATAAAAGTTAATCCCTGTCCATATTTAAGCACAACTTGGATCTATGGATAGGAAATGGAAAACCCCAGGACTGCCCCTTGTACTACTAATGGACAGAGGCAGCTCCTAAATGCTTTATTCCATGTATATGTCCCCTTAAGTTATTTGTGTTATGATCCCAGGTATTTTCATTCATTATTAACCATTGATTGGATGGGTAGGCCAACCTCCAATCAAATGGGATAAGTTAATTCAAGCACACAAAGGGGAAATTGTCTAGGTATTATATCTCTGCTTACTCTATTTACCCTTTCCCAGTGTATCATTACATTACACAAATATATCACTTCACATGTCTCTGATCACTGAGGAAAAAATGCATGTTCAACTATATTAAGAAGAAATCTGTCCAGAAAAAAGAGACCCTCCAGAAATATAGACTGACTTGGTTTTGCTTGCAGATAGAATGGTGAGTTTTATGACTGTTATTGCAGTTCTTTTGCTGAGCACTTCTTAAATCTACAATTTCAGTTAACAGGCCTGCCATTCTCACAGCTCAGCAACCACAATTGTTTGGCAAGATATTTTTTCCTAAACCATTAGGGATGAATGTGATTAAATATCGCAAATATATGCCAGCTGCAAGAAGCTGACCATTTAGAATTCACAGCCTTAATCGCCACATCCATCAGTTAGTAATGAGTTGTAATTCATCACAGAACAAAATCTGGTAGCTACCGTCATAAATCAAGTGATCACACTTGTGTGAGTAAGGCATGCACAGATGATGACCAAATACTTGACATACGACTACTGGCAGGGTAATATGATATCAGACAATAAACAAAAACTACAGAGCCAGTGCCAATGATTTAATAAGCATGAATGGACATTTAAAACATTCTGCTAAAGTGGCCTTAGTTAATTAATTATAATTCCTTTAAGACGTAATTCAGCAAATGCTATTGCTGAACAGAATTATTTGAAGCAGTGGATGCACATCTTAGCTGGCATATTATTTCTGACAATGACTTCTGAAAAGTATGGTGTGATAATATTCTAAATGATCTGGCAACTGTGTCTCAAATTTACATTTCATATAACTGGCAGATGCAGTGTATATATTCATATTAATACCATTGATAATGTTTTTTTTAATTAGTTATATACCAAAAATAAAAAAAAAAATAATGACGTGTAGCACGTTTGATGAAATTCTAGTTAGGTGGGTGAAAGAGTTTTCTTTGTTCAAAGATTACCCTCTCTCATATTTTTATCTTAATAAAGGTATTCGGCACATAGCATGTCTAACCTGAACTAGTATAACTATTCATCTTGAATGTTTGCAGACATGCTAGTCTGTTAGATTCTAACATTTCTGAGTTAAATTATTTTTTTAACTAGCTTTAAAAAGTTGTGCTATATTAAGAAGCATCTTCATTTTGGGTAGGTGCTGAAATATGTAATGCGAAAAAAAAAAAAAAAGATTTAAAACAAACATACCCAGTTCATTTAAATGCAAGAACACTGAAACTCACATAAAGCAAAAATTAAACAAATGCAACAAAATTACTCAATGAACAGTAAAATATAATACTAACTATGTGATTTGCATAGGAAAAGTCCCTCTGCATCTACATGTTGGGTTTTGTCCCTAATACCCCCTTACTTATATGTAACAACTCCATCTTAGTACATACATAACTCAACCACACCCAGGCTAGAACATTAAAATAAAAAAACACAATTGGATACAGTTCTAAAACCTAAAGACTGTGAGCAGACAAATAGAACCGAATCTATATTAGCTCTTTCGTTCCTTTATTCGTATTTCAACGGAACTTCATCAGAAGTCATCACTTTCTAGTGGAGTCCCATTGAAACATGAATAAAGGAATGAAAGAGCGAATATAGAGTTCAGTTTTGTTTGTCGCCTCACAGTCTTTAGGTTTTAAAACTGTATCCAATTGTTTTTTTTATTTTAGCGTTCCATCTTAGTACAGCTTTGAAGAAAGGAGAAAATCCCAAAGCCACTGCAAAATAGTCTATGCTGATCACTGATAAAACAGTGATACCATCTTGTAAAATGTCATACTGTCTTTGTTCAATACCAACCACATGTAGTTATAACATTATATAATACAAACATCTCTGTAAACAGCATCTCAGTTGATGATTTCCCTCCATAACAAATGCAGTATTAGTACATGCTTAACTATTCATATCCTGTTGTTTTGGTATAACTATATTTTGGTACAATGTTTTGAAAGTTAAAGAGTACATTGCTATTGCTTTCGATTATACTACAGAATCCCATCATTTTGATATAGTCTAACATGCCAAGGGCAGAGAGTCTTTTATTTTTTCCTACCAAAAAATATGTCCAGATGTCAGCCTAATCTGTACGTGCCCCATTAACATTCTTTTAGTCAATACTTGTAATGATTTTTTCAACATGTAGGTTGCCAAACATTTTCACTCTAACCAAAATGCTGATACAGTTGTAGAACAAACAGCAATATGACTTCAGCACAGGCCATATGTTATCAAATAAACATAGTTATTTCACAAATAAATACATAAAATATCAATAAAAACTCATACCGATGTTTACTCTGTTAAGTATATAATGCCATATGATGCAGTCTTCATAAATGGTAAAACACCATTTAAATTGTCAAATTAGTCTCTCACTTGCCCTTTCATTTATTTTGTTTAATCAACTTAATGGGATTCTTGAAAATAAAATAGATTCTTCATACTGCTTTATTAGGATGGCAAAATTAAGAACCATATATAATAAAAAGGAGAAGGGATGTCTGTATGCAATAACATATCAGTGTTTGGTTATTACAACATGATTCTCCAGCATTCTTCAACAGTCTCATACAATAAGAACTACTGTCTTCCCTGCTCCACCTTTCTAATGTGAGCTAATCATCAACTGAGATGCTGTTTACACACAGTGTATCATCACATTTCACAAATATATCACTTCACATGTCTCTGATCACTGAGGAAAAAATACATGTTCAAATATATTAAGAAGAAATGTGTCCAGAAAAAAGAGACCCTCCAGAAATATAGACTGACTTGGTTTTGCTTGCAGATAGAATGGTGTGTGTGTGTGTGTGTATACATGCATACAGAGAGAGAAAGAGATGGATATATAAATGCAGTTCATTCTATCAAATATTCACATCAAAAACTGAGTTTACTGTTGCTTTTATATATCAAACCCATAATGTTCCATTGCTATTAATGTTTCCTCTAAGATTATTCATTTTAGATGAGTCAAAGATAAAGTTTGCACCATGACTGGATTGCCATTTTTTTCAGGCTGGTTTGATATATGGAGTAAAGCTTGGTGATAGCAAACCTCTGTCTCTACTGTTCCAGTCCAGACTTTGAAAACCTTAACAACTTGGTGAAATTGGAATTTGAAATTTAGGAATTTCTTCCATCTAATGATGTAATGATCTGTGTTTGCTGGGGTTATTCTATCATTTTAATGCACTGGCATATTCACTGGTTAGATGGGTGTCAGGGGTCACAAGGTGTCACATTATCTTATTTTTAAATTGAATATATTTTACACACCAATTTCTTTTTCTACCAGTTTAGGCTTTGTGGAATTCTTACTCTAGATGTTGTTTCTGGCTGTAATTGTAGATGCATTAGTTTCTTCAGTGCAACAAAACAATTTTTCTGAATCTGTGCTTTTCTTTTATTGCCATCTTCTGATTTATAATTTGATGGATTGATTTTGATGTCTGAAGCCTCTATGACAACTTCTGCCTTGCCTCAGCAAAAGAGAGGACTGCATTTTGTTATTTTTCTCTCTCACAACTTGCAACAACAACAATTGTGTCTGTGTTACTTGCTGCTTGTATGTGTTATTTTATCAGTGACATTTGGAATATTTGTGTTATTCACAACTGCAAGTTGTGCATAGGATCGGTCTCCTGCAACACTGCATGGAAGTGCTGGAAACAGTGGTTGATAAATGAATACTCAGAATAAGAGATGCGCAGTTTAGATTCAGGTCATGATGCAGAACAACTTGCCTGATGTTTGTAGTGAGGCAGATATTGGAGTAGATGCTGGTGATGAGGAAAGAGTCCAACTTGGTTCTTAGAATTAGGGAAAGCATATGGAAAGATATCATGAAACCAGTTCTGAGTAGTCTTGTGATAAGTCCCAGAATTTGTGAAGACTATACACAATGACCCAATGACATAAAGAAAATCATTCAGACTTACAGGGGGCATCAGGGTTCAGCTCTGAGACCAAGCCTGATCATACTCTTGACAGACTACATTAGCACATAATGAGAAAGGCTAATTAAAATTAGAAAGATAAAATAGCAATAATTACAATGAAGTTCATTAATTTTTGAAAGCCCTGAAAGAGCTTCTTTATTCTCAGATGTTTAAAGGGCACAAAGTGCTACAGAGACTACGGATACTTATGTTACTAAGCTAAATAAATGAGCAAAGAGTCTATATTTTGTGAGCTACATGCCTCAGTAATAAGGAACAGAAGTGTTTAAAGTATAATAAGTGCTCAGGGGAAAGGCTGATATAAGAATCCAACCTGACCTTATCAAATTGTGTGAATGTAGGCAGAGTAAGTGAAATTATAAGTACCGAGTTAAAGTAAGCTGAAATAAATTAAATTGTGAAAGATAAAATGTGAGTGAAGTAAAAAGATAAACAAGAGAAATAAAGTGAGAATGCATTGTGACAATAATAGTCTTGGAAAAGTGAGCCATGTGGTGTACAGGAACTATGGTAAAATCTGAACTTAAGCCTTATGAAATGGATGTACCTGTAAGCATAAAATAAAGCAGTGTTGTACTTTTAATTAGCTTAATAAAATCTGTGCTAGAAAGAATCATCTCACAAAGATGTATAAAAGAAAATGATTTAAAAAGAATTGCATATTGTTTAACAGAGACATGAAAAAAACTTTTGGTTATACTATTGAAGTGAAATCGTTGATACAATGAAGTAAAAAATGTATCAAAATCAACAATACAAGAAGATTCACGTTGTTGAGGGATAAATCCTGACTACAATGCAAAGAGCCCAAGTTTGATTAGTGGCCCAAAAGTTTATAGGAGGAGGCCATGAAAGAACACATGGAGCAGCTGCTATTAGCTTCTCCATCTTGCTAGGAGGGAGGTTGATCAGGCTCACCACAGGGGTATTCACCTAGTGGAGCTTGTCCCTTTTGAGTCAACATTGTTAAAAGTGCATAACAACCAAAAAACACACTGTATACACTGGAAGAACACCACTGGAATGCTTTCATTGCATACAATTTTTTTGTTTGTTTATTTAGTTCCTCAGTACACCTGTTCTTCAGGAATTCTTCAGTTATTGAGTTACTGTCAGAAGTACATCTGCGCTACATTTCTGAGGGGAATTCAGAAAGTAGAGGTACACATTCCCTTAGGAGGCAACAATTGTAGAGTTAGAAGGAGATGCTGAGGTGGTACCCCATGTGGAAGAGGCTAGGCCACCAGCCAGAACAACCAGTCTAGTCCACTACCTACCACTTGACGTTCACAAGGGAGATAACGCAATGTTTGAAATTCTGAACATTTGCGTAAATAATAGGGACCCTAAAATGCATTGGTCATGCACATCTAGTTTAGTTAGTGAAGTGTCACTCATTCAACTTCAAGTAACTTGCTGCAGATAACTCAAAACTGCTTCTCATCACAATTTATAGCAACTTAGGAAAAGGTGTTTTTTTTTTCTTTTTGCTGGCATTGTCTTCTATCTGCAGATGTTGGGATATTGCTACACTCAATGACATTTTCTAAATATACTATCTCAGGGGATACACAAGTTCAGAGAAAGTATATTTAGTCATCATGTCTATGCACTGAAACTCTTGCATTCAAATACAGCTAAAGCAATTGAGTCACGAGCAGCTATAATGCAAGTACATGAAAAAGAACTGTGTCACACTCTAAAGAAGATGGACTGAAGCCTGATGCATAAAACATCTAAGCAAACAAAGCAATAAGACAAGCAGGCATTTCAGAGATTTATATAAATGACACAATATATTGCAAAATATGCATGAAATAGTCCAGATACAAAGCCATGTGGAGTAGATATATTCAGCATGGAGTCAAGTGTTTCAAGCATTCACCAGAAGAGAGCAGAGACAACCATTTATACACAGACTGTAGTCCATAAATGTTGGGCTAAAGTGTGCAGGAACCACCAAAGAGAGATCATGTGATTTAGAACATTAATTATTAATGATGCGAGTTACCTATGCAAAACAATTCCTAAGTTCTTAAGTGAATAAAGTGTCTTTTACACCAAATGTTTTTTATTAGTTTTTCAAATAATTCCATTGTATAATAATCTTAATACATTTTCTGATAAGTAAAACAGTATTATTAACTATATATAATATTTACAGTTGGCCTGAAATTAAATTATTATATTGATCAGTCTAGTCAGAGTAACATCATATTAATGAGAGATCATTTGTTTCTTTTTCTTTCACTCTCATTAAGAGTTTAAATTAAGTTTAGTGTCTCAATAAGTGATAGTATTTTTTCCCATGGATTCTTGTTCCATCATCTTGGTGCTATTCTTAGTTCTTTTACTCTGGTTTCCAGTAATGCAGATTCCTTAAATATTAACAGAAATTCTTTAAATGATGGTTCCAGATTTGATTTCCATTTTCTGGTAATACATTTTCTAGCATTTGCATGAATGTTGCATAGCAGGTAGAGATTGCTATTATTTAATTCTAAATTCTTATTAACATTCAACAAAATTAGAGATTTACTTACTACAAATATATCTGAGAATATGGCTTGAATGAAATTGCTGACATCTTCCCAAAATTTTTTAACTTTAATACAGTCATGAAATACATGTATCCAATCTGCTTTACAACTTTGCAAACATCTCCAACATGTAACATTATTAGAAGTATTACATTTTTTTAATCTATTTGGAGTAAAAAAAGATCTATGCAAAAATTTCCGTGTGTAAATTCTCCACAATTGCATGTTGGATGTCAATTTGATAGAATTTAGTATTTTGGTTTTATTTTCCAGGGATAAATTTATTGAATGACCTTTTGTTATATGATTCCAAAATTTTTGATTGATTTTAACTTTATACTTTATTAAAATTTTATATAATTTTAATGTCAAATTTTCCCAATTTTGATTATTATATACTATTTCATATAAATGAGTTATAAGTGTAGGTCTATCTCTAAAAGAAGAATTGTTAATTATTCTGCATAGATCTTGCAAGTATTGTAATATACTTTGTAATAATACCCAGTCTGATGTAGAGAGATTATAAGTTTTTATTATAAGTTGACTATCCAAAACTTATGTTCATTAATGCATTGTTGCCTGCAAATTAATCGTTTCTTTTCCCAAGTAATGAAAACCGTCCTATGCATTTTGTTTGGAAAATTTCTTGTTACATTGAAAGGATATAAAAGTTCTAGCCATAACTTTATATCTGTATTAGAAGTTACAAATCTTCTAAATGAATTATACATATCATTTAAGTATTTTAGATTAGGAGGTTTTGTTAGATTATAGTGGAGGCTAGTGCATAAGATATGCCATGGTTTATTAATATGATTGTCTATCATTAAATTCTTTAAAATGGTGTTTTCATTTGAATAACTAACAGTGTGGAGAGATTTCCAGTTAGAAGAATAGCACAGATCTATACAATTTATAATTATTTTAAAAATGGAGGCTCTAATATAAGTTTCAATATCTGGGACATTTATTTCACCTAGTTTCCATGGTCTAATGTGGTGTGTATAAGCTATTCTGTTTTTGTTAGGATACCAAAGACATCTTAATAATGATGTATTTATTTCTTTTAAAAAATATTTGTCTGGTATTACTGGAATAGCTTGTGTTATATATAGGATTTTTGGAAGTAATATCATTTTTATTACTTGCAATCTATCTTCAAATGTTATATATATTTTATTCCATTTTATTATATTTGACTTTATTGTGTCTATGATTTCCCTGTAATTTATATTTTAAATTTTTTTCTAATGTTGTACTTAATGGTATACCTAGATAGTTTAAAGTGAGAGATTGTTTACCAATTATATGATTATCATTTATTTAAAAATCATGTTTTTATTCAATATCATAAAATTTGATTTTGTTTTGTTAAAATGTAGTCCTGAAATCAAATAAATTTATCAACTTGTATATCTAATTCTTTTAATTAATTTCTAGAAGTAGATGTGGTAAGAAGTATATCATCTGCAAATAACATTATTTTTGAATTATATTTATTATATAAATTTAAACTCTCTATTTTGGGATTGTTTCGTATTGAGATGGCAAATATTTCAATGGCTAATGCAAATAATATGGGGGACATGGGATAACCTTGTTTTGTGCCTTTTGTCAATATTATTGATTCAGAGGTGAAAGGTCTTAATTTTACATATGCTAAATTGTTTTTATATATGTTCTTTATTAATAAAATAAAGGAGCTAGGTAACTCATAATACTCTAATATTTTAAATAAGAAATCCCACTTTAAGGAGTCAAAAGCTTTCTCTATATCCAATGCAATTATTAAGGCTTTTTGTTTTTCTCTATTTAAATAGTCAATAATAGTTAGTATTCTTTGTATATTATCATAGGCAATTGTTTTTATATATGTTCTTTATTAATAAAATAAAGGAGCTGGGAAACTCATAATACTCTAATATTTTAAATAAGAAATCCCACTTTAAGGAGTCAAAAGCTTTCTCTATATCCAATGCAATTATTAAGGCTTTTTGTTTTTCTCTATTTAAATAGTCAATAATAGTTAGTATTCTTTGTATATTATCATAGGCACATCTATTAAGTATAAACCCTGTTTGATCTTCATTTATAATTTTTATCATAGATTTTTTGATTCTATTGACTAAAATAGCCTTAAAGATTTTATAATCATTGTTTAGTAATGGAACTGGTCTATAGGAGCTGCATTTTGATGCATCTTCATTTTCTTTTATTATAGGAGTAATTAATGAATATCTCCAAGATGGTGGAATGGTGTTGTGTGTTTGTATTTCTATTAAGGTTTTTTGGAAGACTGAGATTATAGATGATGGAAAGATTTTGTATATTTCAGTTATAATACCATCCATTCCTGGAGCTTTATTATTTTTGCTTTCTTTGATTTTCAATGAAATTTCTTTAAGAGTAATTTGCTTTTGAAGTTCTAATTTTAAATTTTCTGGGATTGTTTAATCAATTCGGGTTTCAAATCTAAATTAAAGTTTTTTGGTTGAATTCCTTCCATCTTATAATGTTCTGTAAAATGGCATTTAAAAGCATCTAATATATCACTTATGTCTGACACTATTGTTCTACGTTCCTTCATGTATAGTAATAGTAATGTTATTTCTTTTAGATTGTACTTTAACTCTTATCGCCAAGTTATTCATATGTTTAGGAGAAACAGCATTTGAGTTTAATTTTAATCTTTCTAGTGCTAGATTAGTTTTATGTGTTAATATTTCATTAAACTTTTCATGCAGATCATTAATTTTCTTCTTATTAGACTGTGCATTTGGTAAATTATTATTTATTTTATAAGTTGATTTTGTATGTTAAGTAATTCTGATTCCCATTCTTTTAGTTTATTTTTGTACCATGTGATAATTTTGCCATAAATATAGGCTTTTAGAGTGTCCCATACCATAACTATGCTGATTTCATTAGTGAGACTACTGTCTAGAAAGAATTTCAACTTTGTGAGTAGCCAAGGTTTAAATTCTTTTAGTTTCATAATATATGCTGGAATTCTTGTCATTTGTATTAATTTTTTAAAATGTGTTTGAATATTAATAAGAATTGCTCTATGATCTGATAATGAACATGGTATGATTGTAAAACTATTTATCTTCGCATCAAGGTCTTGTGCAACAAAAATTTTATCTATTCTTGTTTGGGTTGTAAATCTGTGATCTTAGTGTGAAAATAACAGTGAGTTACTTTCTCTAAATTTGAATGTATCTATTAAATTGTAATTTTCAATCCATTTTTTGAGTAGCTTTGCTATAGGGGTTATACATAAATTTTTTTGTTGGTGGTCTCTGAATTATCAAGAATGCAATTAAAGTCACCACCTAATATCAGGCTACCTTTATATGTTTTACTAATAAAGTCTAGATGTTTCTTTGTTGTACTTTTTCTTATTCCTGGGAACCAATAATGATTTACTAATGCCCAGATTCTATTATTGAATTTTATTATAACAAGTGTTATAAGCCCCTCTTTATCTTCATGGCTATAAAGGATTTGGGGATTAATGATGTTTTTTCTCCATAGTATCCTAACTCATCTAGTTTTGGTTTTATATGATGATTGCACTATTGTTGTGTACTCATTTGGATTCCATAAATGCTTTTCATCATATTTAAAGTGAGTCTCTTGAAGAAATATTACTTGTGCTTTGTTTAATTTTAAATATTTTAGCAGGTTTGATCTTTTCTTTGGATTATTTAAACAATTTATGTTCAGTGAGAGTAGTGTTAAGTCCATATTTGTTGTTGAGTTTCATGCTTGCTAATATTTATATTAATATTTGAGTATATTTTATAGTATTGTATTTGGAACAATTTCTCCTTATTTCACGTATCATAAATAGACTGAATCTCTTTTGTAATATCTTTATACTGATGTTCATTTCAGGCCATAATAAAAAAAGTGTAAAATGATTTAAGTAAAATTATTTTGATTAATATAATCTTTTTTTTTCAACCTTCCCCCATCACACATGGAATGATATGCATTCCTAATCTTATAGACATAAACAAAATATATACCAAATTAACCCTCATGTTTGGTAGACAGATTTCCTCATGCCCCATTCTTGTATTCTTAGAGACCATTAAAATTATAAACTAGTATATGTTGAATGATATTTATGGTTCTACATATTATATACATAGTAAAACACATAAGTAATTGTAGGCTATATACATATATATAAATACATTATTCTTATTATGAACATTTAATAACATATAAATCATATGGCTAAGTATATTATTCTCAAATAAGTTAAACCCGACATCCAATTGCTCTAATGTCATCGTCTTTTACCCTTCTCTCTCTCTCCCTTATGTAAAGGAACAATTTGCAAAGACACAGATATGTATTTTATAATATACTATTTTCATTGAAAGATTTATAGTGACTGACTGATATCAACTATTGAATCATTTCTGAATCTGATGTGAATACTGATTTTCTATATATGTACATGACAAAACTATTAACATAGTAATATATGTATCAACTGTTCAAGTTAATCATCTAAAAGAAGATGATAGATAAAATATTTTCCAAATACATATCGATTGTAATGAAATCTATTTTACATAAATACATTAAGATTTAAAAAAATTCATTCAATTGTATATGCTTGTAAATTTCCCATGAATCAAGAATTTGTATTAAATACACAGTTGTGATATTGTTTTTTTACTAAAAAAAATAAAAATATATAGATTTTGTTAGCGCAAACAAATAGTAAACACTGCAAACTAGTTATTGTTCAAAATAATTTAAAACTCATAAATTACTTATTATACCCAATGTTTCTTTGATTATTTGGTTATATACTTCAAACCCTAGTTTATAATGCATATTAGAGTCTTACAATTTTTAGTATTCTTTTGTCTTTTCATATAATCCATAAGTTTAATACATAGATTTCACTATAGGTTAAAGAAACATTTTATAAACTTTTTATATAAGACCCATCTCGTTTATTCATTCAAAAGTAACAGTTTTAACTTTCTGTCAACAAAAAATATTAAACCAACTATATTTTTATTTAGGATAAGCTTACTGATTAAAAATATTATCAGACTCAGAATGCCCACTGAAGCACATTGTAGTATTTCCTTTGTTGTGCAGCTTAGCTATGGTGCAGTAAATGAGTTTCTATGCATGACAAAAGTATTTTAAATTTCCAAATAAAATATATAAATCATAACTAGAATCAATTAAAATGATATGTCTATATTTGCACTTGTGCACATTGTCAAATCTAGCCATGTAGATGGTAAACATATTTGTGTAGTGTCAGTATTTTGTGCTCATCTCTGTGCTTATGCACACATTTGTAGATTGACACATACAGACTCATATTTCCATGTTTGGGATTTGTAGAATAAATCACTTAGACTATGTTTCTCTAACTCTTTACAGAGTTAGTATACAGTGTTTTCCTGAACTGAGTAAACTTATTTCTTCCTATTGTTTAGCCTTGTCTTATCATTACTTTTATTATAAAGTACTTCATATTTATACCAACTAAATATTCTGAGTCTATCCAAGAGCTTTACAATATGCAAGTCAATTCTTCTTTTGAAATACAGTTTAATTATAGCATTGAAATCAGAAGCTTTTGGAAGATAAAATAAATTCTGTACATAAAATTCGAAACAATTTCCTGTCCATTTCTTGAATGTTTTTAACATTAATAAACAGCGTGTTATCAGGACTATATTAGTGGGTGCTTGTCACTTTAAGACTAACAGGAAGTGTACGGCTGCATTGATGTGAATACTCTTGGTATCTTGACTAACGTTTTATATACTGAATCCCTGCCAATCACCACTCTGTAAAGGTAACTGTTCTTATTTATATTTCTAATTTAGTGATTTAGTTCGTGTACTAGTATAGTGGGCTTTTTTCACATTGGATTTTATAGTTGTTGTAGTCCAATAAAAGCTGAATGCATTTATACTATCTTTTCCTTTCTCTTACTCTCCTTAGTAAGACTATACTGTATTCTGTCCTCTTTCACTCTCTTTTACATCACTGTATCCTTGTAGAGCATGAGCGCAAGTTATTAGTGTTACTGTGGTGTTAAATGATTACAAGGACACTATACATGTGTTTGCAAGTGTGTTTGACTGTGAAATGAGCTTGCAGCTTCTTGTAAACAGCCGTTATTTATTCACATCCTCGTCAGACAGTTCGTGTAAAGAAAAAAAGAAAAATGATGCTTTTAAACTGAAACAATAAAGTCAAAAATCCAAACACATACACGCTGTTCTGCTGGCTATAAAACGCTGGGTAACTTCATGCACAGTTCAAACTCCACGGAAAAAAGCAGCTTCATGCACAGTTCAAATTCCACGGAAAAAAGCAGCAATACTCCAGTAAAATAAAGCTTATTTAATAATCGAGAACACAGTGAGCGCTTTCGCCAATGGGCTTCTTCAGACTGACAACAATTTACTAATTTGTAAGCATTTAAAAACTCTTACATAGATCATTGGTTGTTCACCATAACTACTAATAAGCACCATGAGTTAAAGTGCACAATGCATTAAAATGCACAATACATTAAAATTCTCAGCAGTAAACATTCCTTACATCTGAAGCGACATCATATATCACATATATATCTAAAACATATATGTATGTTAATATTGGTGACATCTAAGCTAAAACATAAATGCAACTGTCAAGCAGAACAAAATAATTATAAAAGTGTAATGTTAAGCGTTAAAAATCCTATCATGCTAACATGAATTATTACGGTTATAATATACATAAAAGCAACAGATCAAAGACATTCAAAATAAGAATTAAATGTAGATGTAATAATGTAATAAAATAAAGCTAACCTAAAGAGGCCAACCATTAAAAAAGTATAGCAAGCAGCAGTAATAAATATGCCGTGTACCTACATATAACAGCATATGAAACTAACTGAGGGGGACATATACCGAAGCAATGAGGAGTGTATACAGTCCTCTTCTAATGAAATTGGTCCAAAGAGAAAATGTGCAAACAAAAGCTGAGAATGAACAGAATGCTATTCATGTGCTCCCACACTACTATAAAGTAGTGGGTTGGTACTTGTTCCCCACAGATTGGTTTTTATAGTAGTGTGGGAGCACATGAATAGCATTCTGTTCATTCTCAGCTTTTGTTTGCACATTTTCTCTTTGGACCAATTTCATTAGAAGAGGACTGTATACACTCCTCATTGCTTCGGTATATGTCCCCCTCAGTTAGTTTCATATGCTGTTATATGTAGGTACACGGCATATTTATTACTGCTGCTTGCTATACTTTTTTAATGGTTGGCCTCTTTAGGTTAGCTTTATTTTATTACATTATTACATCTACATTTAATTCTTATTTTGAATGTCTTTGATCTGTTGCTTTTATGTATATTATAACCGTAATAATTCATGTTAGCATGATAGGATTTTTTAGTACGTTTTTAACATTACACTTTTTATAATTATTTTTTGGTTCTTGCTTGACAGTTGCATTTATGTTTTTAGCTTAGGATGTCACCAATATTAACATACATATATGTTTTAGATATATATGTGATATATGATGTCGCTTCAGATGTAAGGAATGTTTACTGCTGAGAATTTTAATGTATTGTGCATTTTAATGCATTGTGCACTTTAACTCATGGTGCTTATTAGTAGTTATGGTGAACAACCAATGAAATCCTATGTAAGAGTTTTTAAATGCTTACAAATTAGTAAATTGTTGTCAGTCTGAAGAAGCCCATTGGCGAAAGCGCTCACTATGTTCTCGATTATTAAATAAGCTTTATTTTACTGGAGTATTGCTGCTTTTTTCCGTGGAATTTGAACTGTGCATGAAGCTGCTTTTTTCCGTGGAGTTTGAACTGTGCATGAAGTTACCCAGCGTTTTATAGCCAGCAGAACAGCGTGTATGTGTTTGGATTTTTGGTTTTATCTTATATTTGCTTACACGCCTGTTCTAGCCTCCATTTGTCTGCTGCTCCGCATTGGTTTTGCTGAAACAATAAAGTGTTCAACACCAATCAGTTATATAACTACTATATTTATATTTTTCTATCGATACCTACTGCTTATTGCTTAATATCTTGTAGCCAGATGAAACCCGATGGTTACAAACCATCTATATGAGCTGCATGTCAGTATTTCTTAACGGAGGCACCCAGTTCATTCACTTCTCTTCTCATCCCTCTCCCTACCTCCCATTCTCAGTTCTATCTCATCAAGACAGTCGATTAAGTAAATAAAATGAGCTTTTTGAAAGAAACAATCCCTAATATATTACACATTTAAATTTAATATGAGTGTCGTTGTGCTAGCCACTTGACACCAGCAGCCTCACCCTGTAATAAGTAGAGTTGAAGCATCACTGTATTAAAAAAGAAAAGCAGGAGAATTATAAACAATATTATGCATACTGAAACAACTAAAAAAAGTAAATGTACATTTGTTTTGGTTTCAGTTTCCTTTAGTGTATATTTCACTTTTTAGTAGAATCCTTGGGAGTATTTAAACGTGTTGCATTTTTTTATTTCAGTTCTTTGTTTCTTCTTTACATCAGTCCAGGAATTTTTTTCTTCTTGGGATCTTTTCAGTGAATTAGATGTTGACCAGTCCATTTCTTCTGGAATTGTAATTATGTTATTGTTCTTGATAAAAGAAGATGCCTCATCTATGTTGTTGAAGGTTCTCATTTCATTTGAGTAAAGAATCTTGATTTTTGCAGGGTATGCAAGTTGAGCTTTGATTTTGTTTTGTTTCAGGAATTTTACAAATGGCCATGCTTTCTTCCTTAAACCTAGAATTCTAGTTGAATAGTCATTATCAAATCTTATTTGGTGTTGTTTATACTTTAAAGGACTTTTCCTCCATGCTGACTTTAGTATAAGTTCTTTATCAAGGTATGATAAAAAATTTATTACAGTGGATCTAGGAGGAAATATTAGGAGAGGATGATATAGGTTTTCCTATGGCTCGATGAGCCCTTTCTATGCCATTTGGCAGTCCTTCTTTTAGGTCTAAGAATTCCAGCAGCCAGGAATTTAAAAATAAATAATGTACTCACCCTCAGCTTTCTCCGGAAGACCAAATATTCTAATATTTGTGTGCCTTCCTCTGTTTTCTAAATCATCTATCTTGCTGATTAACCAGTTATTTTGTTGTAAGTGAAATTAACTTTGGTTCTCTTCTTCCTTCAACCTTCCATCTATATCAGAGAGAGATGTTTCAATGTCCATTATTTTTGTTTGTTGTTGCTATAATAATTCTTTAAAGACATCTGTTTGTTTTTGGCAGTTCTCTTTTAGATTGTCCTTAAAATTATCCATTTTCCATGACAGCTCCTGTAGTACAGAGGACATCAATTGGATTTCCTTCTTCAAGGTTGTTTCAGAGTGTGAGTTCTTTGAGTTACTCATTTCCAAGTGGTTATAGTAGTCTCCAGTTTAATTTGACAGGAAAATATTGACAAAAAGCTTTCAAAATTAGTATACTATTAGTTCATATGTTTATCAATAATAGTTGAATATTTTTGTTCGATGAAATTAATTATTTTCCTGTTATTTGAACTAGTTTTGTGGAGCTCTAAAAAATGCTGCTACCAGTTAGCCATTCAGGCTCCGCCCACCCCCATCCCCCAATAAAGTGTCTTTGAGTACAGCAGCAACAGAAGAGATCCAAATCACATAGGCTATGCACCATCTGCTGTAGCCTAACTGCCAAATCAAAAAAAAAAAAAAAAGAAAAACAGCATATAAATACAATATTTGCTTAGTGGTATAGTGTGTCTGGTTAATTGTCTTATAGGACATCCACTGCTGTGGCCATTATTTCTACATACAGTTAGACTTAATTTGCTGCATATCTTGTGGCCACTATTGTTCATGTTAAAACTTACCTAGTAAGAAAATATCATGTTTTTCTCCCACACCCCAGGATATTTACAGATGTGATCAAGAACATCTCACAGATATTGTTAGACACAACACTGCATAAATGTTGTACAAGACAGCAATAACATAGTCAATTAAAGCACACTTAGAGCATACAGAAGGAAAGTAATGTGCATCTGGTCAGTAGCCAGGCTGCAGTGATGTCTTTTGTTATGATGATACACAGTGGATATCAACAGGAGTATATGAAGTTATAAAAGGAGGACATGATATGGAAACTGTGGCTTAGTCAATCAGCTACAGTATTGCCTTCTTCTGACTTTTCCATGTCTTAAAGACAATACCAACTGCTACACGGTTTGTATAAATTCAGAATTACAGGGTAGGTTGGTAGATGTTGAACTTTCTCTTTTCCCAAGCATACTAATTTGTGATACACAATATCACACCAACTTGCACCGGTCTGTTAAGTATTACGAAGTAGCAATAATGGTGCAACTTACTTTACAAATCGCAACAAAAATATTACCTTTGTCTTAACATTAGTTTATCTTAACCAATGTCTGCATATGTGTGTTGGGAAGGAAATGTCTTCATTGAATGGGATTTTATACATGTCTAGCTTGAATAGTGGTGGATAACCCCTCCCAAGCAGCCACACCATATGATGCGGCATTGCTGATTATATTTCACAGCTGCCTGTATCATTACCGTACCACACTTTAACATAGTGAATGCCTAAGCCCAATTGACTGTAATGAAGACTAAAAGTATTCACACTGATATTTCTTAGTGTGTACTGCCAATTTATACTTGGCACAAAGTTGAGGATAGCAAGAGTCTGAAAGCTTTAGAAACTGTCTGTAGAATGTTCACCATCCTTCAGCACATCTTATTCTGCATATTATGCAGGTAGGGCTCATGGAATATCTCATTTTTGGAATCAACAATGTGTAAAGTAGCTTTAGAAGCATGATGGAACATTTTACCAAAAGCATGAATTATTTTAGAATCTAATCCACTATGGCAGACTTAAATATGCCAATAAAGCGGTGAAATGAGTGTGTAGACAGGGGATAAGTTTTTTTTAGACAAAGATAAAACTTGTGAAAGTTAAGAATCTAGTCATAGAAACTGCGATATTAAAATACTATGATGTGAATAAGCAAGCACATTGTCCTGTTAGGAAATGCCAGTCAGACTGGTATAGCTGGCATGACTCTGCAAGAGAATAGAACATTTTCTTGTGGTTCTAGACCATTTACAAATGAACAAAAGAGATATGCTCAAATGGAAAAGGAAATTTTGGCAACAGTGTATGGATGTGAGAAACTCTATGGATATTTTATGATAAAGACTCAAGTGAGAACAGTCTATGAATCCTTGCAAAGCATAATCAGACTGTGTTTTGTATAAGGCACATCCACGGTTATAGAGAATCAACAGAAACATGAAGAAAACGTGAAATACAGACCTTGTAAGGAACTGCACATAGCAGAGATGCTGAAAAGATTATGTTTGCTAGAAGAAACATGAATAATTTTACATAACGAGTCAGAAATTCTTTATAATACAGGAGCTACCATTGACAGATAAATTGTAAAATAATACAGAAATGCATCTCTACTAATTTAGACATGCCATTATTGAATGCAACTACAGTGAGATGTTATCTGAGCAGAAATCATCAGTAAGCAAAGATAGTTGGACTTATTTTGCCTTTCAATGAAAAAAGTTATGCCCAAGGCTTAATATACAAAGCTGATACAATGATATTTCTAAATCAGCTGAGGAAACAGGTACATTCTGGGGTATATGACTCACATTTGATAACTGTAAAGTACAAAGAAAGAGGAAGACATATCATGTGTTGGTCAGTAATGTTGATTTCTGTAGAAAAGGCAACACAGATATGTGCCATCAGCAATGAATGTTATAAGAACTATCCATCAGAAGAGGCATTAATTGATGTACTTCATGGGCATTATTAAGGCAATGAGCATATTCAGCTATTAATTTTACTGGACACTGATTTGTTTAGTTCAAAGAAAATATATATCTTATTTGCTGGTCTACTATTCCAAATTGCCTGAAATAATCAGACTGGTACAAACTCCCAAGTGCACATGTGATTGCTGCATTCATGTGTTTATTCTCATTATAGAGGATACTAGATGTTGCCATATGTGAAAACATAGTATCTGTCTATGAAAGCATAAACTCATGTGTTTTCTTTTTGTGTCTCTGCTTTGCTTTAAAGTGACACCAAAATCAAGAAGCCTAGTTCATCAAACAAATTCAGTTGCATGAATTTTTAAACTGATCCTGAAGTTGTACAACTCAGACCGAATGATATTTGTGAAGACACAAAAGTGAAGCCGTCTATATGTGGGTGAATTGGGCTTATCCACCACTATCAGTTCCCCCAAGGTATTATTATTAATCCTGTTTAGTTGAATAGTCTTGTTAAGTTAGGTTTTTCTTTAAAGTGAAGTGATGATACTCATGCACACATGCATACAGACACACATGCACACACACACACATGCACACACACACACACACACACACACACACACACACACACACACACACACACACACACACACTCAGTCATGCAAAGCACAGCTTCAAATAGTGCCTAACTGTTGCAAATAAATTAACAATATTTGCTTTTTTTATACCTATAATTATGCACAAAACTGATAACATAATCAGTGAATGTCTATTGCTTTTAAAACAATTTCCCTCTGTGCCACAGGAGAGGGGTATTATAAAATGGCTCTTTTGTATCTTCTGAAGGATTTGCATGTCTTATTATTTCATCTCATGTAGAAGCAATTCCTGTTTTAGCTACAGTACAAAAATGTAAACAGCATGTATGAAATGAAGCATGGGAGCTTCTTTCACCTTTCCAAAATCCTTGTAGACTTTTAATTTGCACTGTGGTATTATTTCAGCACAAAGCTGTGAAAAAAATATTTAACCCCAGAGCCTGACAACCATCAACCATGCATGACATATCTAGATAATTTGTTCCTTATGGGGGTAGGGGTTATTGCTGTCTAGTTCATCCCCTTTTAAGCTGACAACCAATCACAGGGCAATCATCCAGGTAAATATCAGGTTCTTCTCCCTCACCTGCATGAGTTCTTAACACCTTCTCAGCAGATTCTGAGGGATGCTAATGTTGCCAGTTTTAGGAAGGAGCAAATAAACACTCCCCACACACACACACACACACACACACACACACACACACACACACACACCTTTAACTGCCCCGGATGTATACGGCTTTGTCATGATAGCACATCCCTCTGGTCTGCACTCTGCATGCAGCATTACCCTGACCTCCAATTGGTCAGCCAAGCTTCCTACTTTCCCTTAGGATTGGTGAACCATATACCACTTACTTCAATCTATCCAACTTGCTCCAACCAGCTCCCATGCTAGCTAACTGAACATGGGTTGTCTCTATCACAGTTATGGCTTTATTCCTCTATGCCACAGGTGCTGAGTTTTACAAAAGTGTAAATTGTAAATTAAAATAGCATAGGCTTATTGCCTACTTTCTTCAGAATTGTAGAACTTTAAAGGTTAATCATAACAGAGCATTTATTTCTTCATTCAGCATGGATAGTAAAGCCATAGATGATTGTTTGATAAAAAACTTGGAGATCTTTCAAGTAGATAATACAATTATGAAGAATTAAACATTGCCCTATATATGGAGCTTTCTTCTATAAGTGTCTTGCTTTTTACATAGGGAAAACCATGAGGATGCTCAAAAATCAAATTTATGAACACATGCAAGACATACAAAAATCAAAGGCCACAAATGCCCTTTTTAGACACATACAAGAAAATAAAGACCACAATTTTGCTTTTGTAATTAAGAAGCAAATAAGAAAAGACAAAAGGAGTTTTGTTATTTAAGAACATTTTAATAAATATGAATTAAAATGTCAAATTTTAGTTAACACAACATGTTTTCCAGGTTTAAATTATTTGATGGCTATTAATTCTGTTTTAAAGTTGAAATACCTTGATGCTACATAGTTTATTGCTATTTTTATTTTTATCTTTGTGTATGGTTTAACTTTGCAATTCATTTTAATTGGTAGGTTGGGTATAAAACTGTATCATATGATTTTAATCATGTATAAAAGAAGTGTCATTAATAATATATTTAGTTCTGAGGAAGTTCCATGTGATGTATGGAGCGAAAGTGCTAAATTTGTTTTAATAAATTTTGAGTTTGGAATACTGTTGCCTCATCTTGGTACCACAGAATTTATCAGTTTGCATTTTTAGTATCTTATGCCATGTAGTTAGGAAGGACTGTATCTTATGTTTTATGGTTAGGAAGGGCAGTAATAGGATACAACCAAACCAAGTCGTTGGCCACTGTGGAAAAAGTAGACAATGAAAATCAAAGGGAAAACCTCAGCAATGACTAACCATGAAAAGCAGCAACCACAAAGGTTAAAATCTCTAAAAGCTGATCATTTATTAAGCACCTTCATCTCATAATACAGACTTCATCCGAAAGACAATTAAATGCTCAAAGCTTTAATTTATACTCATAATACCAATTACTATTTGTTCTTAAAAATCTATATCATTTCCTGTGACCTCTTGGCCAAACAGAACAGTTTAAAAACACATTACCATAGCAATAATTATCTTTCAGGATTCTTTACATCTACCCAGCACATAAAACAATATAATTAACCAAATTTATCATAAAAAAAATCATGATAACTGATAAAAAATTCCTTATGCTAGTAAACGTAACCAGTAACTAGCCGCTGAAAATATATATTTGTCATTTTGCAAAACATCTCAAAGTTACAGCTTAGCTGCTTGAATTTTTAGAACTGAACGCAGAGATATTGGGCCAGCATGACCTGGAGGGATGCTTGCATTCAAGCATAATTGCCATAACAATTCCCAATATTTAAGCAGTGTTTCCCATTGCCCTCCCAGTGGGTTCAGGTCAAAATGTTCCAAGACCCAGAAAAGAAAACTAGTATGTTCTTAATTCTGAAAGTACCTAAATAGCGCATTAGTTTCAATCCTTTTCCTGGTCTCATAGTAGTACTTGTAAACTCTAGATTGCAAAGCTCTCTCTGTCTTCCCAACATAGTATGAAGAACAAGCCTGGCAATAGGCTAAGTATACAACCCCTGTCAAGGAACAGTTAAAGTACCTATTAGTCTTTAGGGTCATCCCAATACTAGGGAGCTTCAGGTCTGGGCAGTGCACCATATATTTATATAGATGGCACATTCTGCATTTAATCTATATGTTTCTTCATGCATGTGATTAATATTTATCTTTTCTTTTTTAACCTCTTTTTCCAAGATATTCTTAATATTATATCCCCTTCTATAAGTGAACAATAATTGTTTTGAAACACGTCCAAACTATTTGACATTTTGAAAAAAATCCCAATATTTAACTATTATTTTACCATATCATGATTACACTTCAGCATTAGGGACCTATTGAAATTACCTTCTATATCACAGCCCAACTCATATTGTACTTAGAACTCTGATATCCACTTTTATTTCTATCACAAGTTTTATCTTGGACAAGCATCTTGCCAGTTCTCACTCTGCTTCCCAATCATAATAATGTGTATTATGACTATAAATTAAAGCTTTAAACATTTAATTGCCATTCTGGTGAAGTCTCTATAGTGAGATGAAAGCACTTAATAAATTATTTACTTTTGGAGATTTTAACAATTGCGTTTGCTGTTTTTCATGGGTAGTCATTATCGAGATTTTCCATTTGATTTTCAGTAATAAGTTTCACTTAGATAGGTATGTATACTAAGTGCAAAGGCTGAATAGAGTAATGTGGGAAATCCTTATGTATTGTGATGCACTCCTGTGTGGGTTATTTGGCTTTTAATGAAAATGTTAATTAAAAATAATGCAAAAGATCATTTATTTTTTTCCAGCAAAAATAAAAATACAGTTGTCATTGTGTTCTAAACCACTTAGTACCCTAGAAGAGAAGCTAGTTATGCACAATACGATAAGATGATAAAAGAAAGTGAGAGAAAAAAAATAACAAGATCATCACTTAAGATAATATCTGCTAGAACTGGATTGTAGTGGCATCAGATTAGAATGTAAGATAATTGAAGAAACACCAGAAAACATTAAGGGGCTGGATGTCTTAAATATGTTTGAAATCTGGTGAATTAATTGTTAAATGAGGTATTTTTGACAAGAAAATACTGAAAGTTGAAAAAAAATCTTTAACAAGCAAAAATATGTGCCTGACAAAGTATTGTCTTTATGTACTGAAGTAAGCCATTCTAATATATCAGTATACTGTATAATAATTTATTGAAAAAGGCTTATGTTAACTTATGACAACTCGCTTGGAATATAATATAATAATTTGATATTTAATAGGTAGTCATATATAAAAGAACAAGTGACCTATTAAGATGGAGTTACATAGTCTCATAGTTTGAATGTATACCTTTGTGAATATACTCTGGTGCATGGATAAGTGCATATACAAGGCGGAAATGCTTTTGATATGTCATTGACCTAAATATGGCATTTCTTGAAAGATGTTATTTAAGAATTTGTCCTCAGAAAACAGTTAAGACATTAACTGAAAAGTTAATGCAAGTAGTACAACTGACACTGATTCAAAAACCTGTAAATACAAAAAGAGAGATGACTAATCCTAAGTTTACTTTGAAACTCTTTTTCTTGATATAATAATAAAGAAAGAAAGAACATCTATTTCACAACTAACTGTTCTGCATGACTCATTCATTCCCATTTGTAGGTGAGATCAGCCCATTAGTTCCCCAAAAGGTCAGAGTTGGCCACTGTACTGGTCCTGCAGTGGTCTCCATCAATGTGACCAGCTGAGTCATAATGGCTGCCTATGTGGGGAGGATGTGTGTGGTCTCATCACCAATTCAGTGGCACATGCACTACTTAGTACAAATATGTCCTGGTCACTTACATGGGTGTTCACCTACTCTGCATTAGGTATCACCAATGTGGTGGACAATGGTTCCTCCCTCCCATCCAGAATGGTTGAGCTGACATCAGCAACTCAATTCCGTCATCTCCTGCAGAGTTGTTTCAGCTGTACATTGCAGCTTTTGAAAATATTATCCCCTTAATCGCACTGATGCTTTTGCAGTTGGAAGATATTGAAAACTGTTAACCCTATATCATATTTTACTACAAACATATCACAGAAAGCAGTTTTAAAAGATTAATAGTGATTACTTTTTCATAAAATGGCAGATATGGAAGCAGAATGTTCTTTTTCTTATTTGCTTATACTGTAAACTTGGACTGACCTACAAAACACGGAATGATCAATGAATGTTTTAAAATATGTCAGAAATTGCTGCATAGTACTGCACTTTTTTTTTTTTTTTTTTGCTGTAGTACATACTAAGTTACATTAATTATTGGAAAAATAGTCATTTTGATTTGGTTGTATATTTTATGCATCAGTTGTGAAGCTTTTCTTCCCAGGCCTTCACTAAAATGGGCACAATCTATCTGTAACCTGGTAAACAAAAGAAAAATAAATAAAATATGTTAAATTCCAAAGAAAATCTGATCACTTTACCCTGATTTCCTTTCGCAAATCCCATCAGCTCTAAATAAAAACAAAAAAAAATAATCTTTAATCTGGAGAGGATGTCTCTACAAGGATAACCTTTTAAAATATAAATTGAATTAAAAAGAAAGGAGGAAAGTAATATATTTGCATAATATAACCAAAGCCCTTATATAATTGTGCCAATATTTCAGTATTTTTAAACAATTGCCAGATTCTTATAAAACAAAGGAACTATGATTATAATGTGAGACAAAGAATAATTATAAATCTGTATATCATTTAAGAGCATAAATTCAGATCAACATAAATTCAAATCAAAAAGTATATATGTATGTCCCTAAATGCACCTTGAAAAAAATGACAATGTTATTATTTCCTCTAAAGATTTATTTCTATTTTAATTTGAGTTACGGCTCACTCCTAACTTTGTGAGAAATGTTTGTTACATGTAAACGGCATAACATTCATTTCATACTCTTCTGACTTCTTGAACAGGGTGTCAACCTCAATTAAATCAAGAGCTTTCCAATAATCACTCAAGGCTGAACATGACGCTTCTCCTTGATCATGGTCACTGGAGCATGCATTAACAAAATGAATACATGTTTTCACCACTGAGGACCATTTGAATGAGAGAACAGTTTATCTTTCTGTTTATGAAATTCAGCTGTTGATTGGCAATGAGTGTGAAGTGTCCTGAAATATTACTTTGTGCAATACAGTCCTGAAGTATTACAAAACCCACTAACATTTTATGGCCATGAAAGATAAAATAAAAATGAATTTAGTACTTGATACTTCTGGCACGTTTCTGAGCACTACATTTTACAAAATAATCATTATAATAAGTTTAAAATGAAATACAAGTGTTTTGTCGGTAAACCTGTACTTTTAGGACAGATTGTATATCTTGTGGTATACAATGCAGCATTGAGTAAAAACATGACTTTCACAACATTATATATATATATATATATATATATATATATATATATATATATATATATATATATATACGTGTGTGTGTGTGTGTGTGTGTGTGTGTGTGTTTCTGTGTGTGTGTAAAATCTATCCATCTGTAATTATCATCTTTCTCTCTATCTTTAAGGTATACATTCAGGCTAGAAAAAACACTATCACAGCTAAGTTCCATTAAATTTGTTATAGATCAACATGTGAATCACATTCAAAATTACTACATCATTAAGCAGAACATACGTAAGGAAGGCAGTACAGAGGCGTCTGTTGTTTTTAAATGAACTGTAATATTTAATAGCATTAGACATTTAATCCATGTACGGAACAGTTCTCAAGCTTGTATTTGTACTCCATTATCACAGTTTTGAATTACCTTAAAAGTAGAAAACATTGAATCAATGACAGGTATATCATAACAATATCTATGTATGTACGCATGCACGCATTTATGTATTTGTGTATATATGCATACATTTATTTATTTATTTTTGGTTGATATGGGCAAGGGCAATGATACCATTTGACTTTTCATGGGCTTGGCTTGAAAAATACTTTGAGTAAGTACTAGGACAATATATTTGAAAATATTCGGTATTTAAAGAATTGTGCAGTCATTGTAAAACAGTATTATAGTGTATTGTTGTGCATACAGCATCACATTTACTCTCCAAATTCAGGAAATAAAGTTTTGTTAAGCATTGTTTCAGCATAAGAAAGTTGCTTAACAAATTTTTAACAAGCTCCTTTGAGTGCTGCTAAACTGTAGTCTTGTACTTTGGCATTAACAGCAGGAAACACAGAACTGTGTCCAAAGCATTTTTACTGCTTTAAATTCTGGGATACACTTCTCTGTTACAGAAAAAAAAGGAAGTGTGGCAGGACTGCCTAGCATCATTTACAGCTGGTTTTTCACACTTCACTTCACTTCTCGACCCTGCATGTTGCACTACTTGGTGTTGTATGATTTTCAAAGTTGCACACACATTGTTAATACTGGGGTCCGGTTATGTGGATGGTGCATATGCAAACAGATTGCAGTGTATTATAATCAGAGCAAGAAGCTGATATGAATAGAGACAACACAATGAACCATTATTTTACACTATTTAAACTTGCTTATGTACTCCTATTGATGACAGTACAAACACAGAAACGTGTATAAATTGACATAGAAAGGTATATGGAGTCTTAGCCCAGAGCAGTGACCTTTAATTATTTACAGTGTTTATGTTGTTTTGTTTCTGTTTGTACTGTTAAAAAATGTTATACCAATATGCTTGAAACACTTAAAGTTTGCTTCCAATAGCAAGTGGGCATTTAGCTTTATGTAGGATTTAGGGAAATTGCTCAGATTTCTAAGACAGAATGGCAATGACTCCCACAATTTTGGACCTAATACTAAAAAACTGTGATCACACTGCTGTGAATTTTTTTTTGCAATTGCTTTTAACAGAAGGGGCATATGTAGGATGTGAACAGAACATTCAGTTTGTTTTTCTTATTAATTGTATCCTAGTTAGTTAGGGATGAGATTAGTTTGGGGAGTCTTTAAATAGGAGGACCTTGAAGTTAGCCACCCCTCAGGTGGACAGGAGCCATTAATTTTTTTTAATTCCATGCAGTGTCACTCTCTCCTGGCAGGGGCAGAAGGTGAAACACATTATATCACAGCAATCACATCAATACCACAAAAGGTAAAAAATATACATTACTTAACTGACACTGATCACAAAAGGATGGCAAAAAGTATAATTTTGTGATTTGTTACAGAAATAACAACTAAAAACAAGAACAAAACATGCATACATACATACATAAACAAAAAAAAAAAAAAAAAAAAAAACACTGCACCACCTCACTCATATGTACTAACCTTAAGTCAACACCTTTTCCTAAACCCAGCTGTACACATTAGGCTACTAAACACCCTTTCCCTAACAGTACCACTAAAGAAGACACACATGTGCGTGTCGCATGCGCGCGCGCACACACACACACACACACACACACACACACACACACACACACACACACACACACACACACACACACACACACACACACCACACTTCACACATATCAACATCCTAGCATATCAATCCCTTTTCTTAGCACTTACTGTAACCATAATCTTTGAACACAAACACACACACACACACACACACACACACACACACACACACACACACACACACACACACACACACGCACACGCACACGCACACACACACACACACATGCACACACACACATACACACACACACTCAGCCTACTTGCCTAAACATTCACCCTAATGAAAGTTTCAGCATTGTTACCCATTTCTGCTTACCTTACTTTTATTGTTGCATCACTCAATTCTCATTGTGTAAAAGTAGTTCATTCAACCAATTCTAGCACCAGAAATTACATTCAATGACATGTAGGCTTGGTCAATAATAAGGTACCCATTTGTAGAGCATTTACTGATTGATTGATTGATTGACTGATTGATTGATTGATTGATTGACTGAGCAATTGACTGAAGCATAGTCAATGGTAAGGATTCTGTAGTTTAATTAGGATTACAGCATTCTTTATACTTGCATGAGTACCACAGCCTCAAGGTTGCCAACTCCTCCCTATACATACCCCTATACTCAATGTCACTGTGAAAGTGGCGTCACTGTGGGACCCTGATCTTGACGGTCCCCATCTTGAAGACCACATTTCATAGAGGCAGAAGTTGAAAGGCTATGTAATGCCTACCTGGATCAAGGCAGAGGAGTATGTGAGGTCTTGATGTGCACCAGAAGCTAATCAATTTAGTCAAAAATGTCACAAGTAAAATCAACATGCACACCCTACATTATCTGCATTATCTCCAAACAAATTGAAGTATTGCTAGCCTATACCTCCACAATGTCCATGCACGTTTGTTGGGTTGCAGATATTAAGACAGCTAGATCTGGGGGCAGGGTGGTTTCCCATACTATCGCTAGGCACCAGTATGTACACTTACATGAACATCCTCATACACTGTGAAGCTTGTGTCAGACATTGATGGCTGGGCCACAGAGAGTTACACGCTACCCTGACTACACATGTTCTCAAAGCCTGCCCATTGTTTGTGTTTTTTTTTTTTTTCTGTGCCTTGAGTGGTATCCACAGGCACAGAGGCTGTGATTAAAGCCTAGATTGGAGATCTGATCTGCACACTCCCTCTGTCTGATACTGACAGTGTACTCCCTGACAGTTCCAGCTGTTTGTTGCCATACTTAGAGTCAGATCCCTCTGCAACATCAGGCTGCGGAATTTCTATGATGGTTTAACCCAATGGAACATCACATATGAAAAGTATAACCCATCTCCTCTACATTACTCCCAGTCCAAAATTAAAAGGCATTATTAACAGTGGCAATGATCAGTAATGTAACCTTACCTTATGCAGGTGCCCTTGTAGCTTGTTTTCTTGATGTACCTAAAGTGCAAAAAGCACACAAGTTCAGTGTCATGAACAACAATAAAGAGATCAAATAAAATGAATTCTGGCTTAAAAGAAGGACATAGCTGGACATCACAAATGCTTATTCTTGAAGCACAACACTGCAGTTAAGCTTAACACCACTGTGGGAATGCAATGAGTCTGAATCCTCATGTAGAAACACCAAAAACTCTTCCATCCTTATCAATGGTTGTTTAGCTGATGGTCCTCCTCCTGCTGTCCTACCGTCTAGAGGAAGGTGAAAAGCACAGTTCATATCAATGGCCCTGTATCTGACCTGTTCAGAGGTGTGATCCTAACCCACCAACAGCATTAATATCTGCTATAACATTCTGTCAGACACAGTCATGATAACGCCAGTCAGCAGTCTACTGCCCAAATAGTTTTTGGACATGGAGAAAGATCTCCTCCAGCAAGATTTCATTTTCCACATAGAAGAACTTGCTGTTCCATGCTTTACCCTTGTCAGACATGGTTCTGAGATGAGAAAGAATACACAATCTGATTTTTCCACTAGGGTCTGCTTGTCAAAGTAGACTATCTACAGTGTACTACTCAGAGATTCAGGGATGATGATATGTACACATAGTAGTATACTATACTCCTCCAAAATGCTATACATCACAGGCTAACCCCCCCTCCCCTGCAAACCCAGCCTAGTCAGTTACCCCTACTCCCATGCAAAACTAAACCTACCCACAAAATACTGTTTGCAGTAAACTAGTATGAATGTGTACCATGTGACATGCACTTTTCTGCCGTATCCCCAAGTTGTATAGTTGTTGTGGTTCCCTATATACAAATTCAGAGCTACCTAGGCACAGTGCGGATATCAGCTGAAGTATGGCAATAAACTGTCTCCCATCAGACAACCTTACCTGGAATGTACTGTGTATTAACCACTACAAGTAATCTGACTTACTTGGCCTGTCTTCATAACTGTGAACTCATAATGCAGCTGTCTAGCATACAAGCAGCAAGGTTAGAATGCAATGTAAGTATCTTGATACTTGCTAGCTACAGATAAGTATTTCACACCTTACTGTTAAGCTGTGGCTGTATGCTAGTCCAGCCTAATACTGCAACAGCAGACACCATAACTAATATATTGGCATGTTAATGCTATAAGCAAGCCTGTGTATATCCTAAACTGTGTTGGCCTGGCAACATTAAATGCTGCATTACAGAATTGCTCTTGGGTGTGCTTCCCATTAACTTTCCCATTGATTGCATAAAAGCCTTGTGTTCTGCATGTTAAAAAACTTAGATATTCACTGCAGGCATTTCTATACACACTAATGCCACAAGGAATATTTGTGTTAAGCACCACAACAAAGAAACAGTTACTTTAAGCAATTAATATTCCTGTTTTTCTCATGTTCATTGTCTTTCTAAGATACTTCTGTAATCAGTATTCTGCATTCCCTTCCATAGTGTGATGAGCCTATAAGTAGACATTGAGGTTTGTATCATGCAGTTTTGGCCCTTTGAACATGATGATTATGCAAATGAGGACTTGGCTCATGAATGCTTCTGAAGACCTCATTGTAAGTTTTATGTCAAGAGGCAGATTCTTGTGTATGGGCTTACATTGTGTCATGCACCCACCCAAGCACATGTGAGATCCATTCAGCATGTGTGGGCATCTTAACAAAAGAGATTCCCTGCATTTAATAGTTTAACCCTGCTAGGTATAATGGCTCATAGGTTCATAGGTTCATAGGTAGGTACTAGGCTACTGGCCCTAGGACCTATACAAGCCTAGCCAAAAAGGTACCCGGGCTTTCACCACCCAAGAAAATTATTTTCCTGTGCCCCTGTTGAGCAGAGGCACAGAGGTGATCTCCGGGGTAAATTTCCTATTTCCCATCCAATCATCAAGATTTTTTTTTGAAGAGTGCTAATGAGGAGCTTTGTTTGATATAGATAGGTAGTTTGTTCCAGAGTATGGGAAGTCTCTGGGACAGGAATCTATCCCTCCAGCGTGTTCTGTTTATTGTGGTGACAAAGTTTAGGTCCCTAGAGCACGTAGTTCGGAGGGACTGGGAATTCTTTAAGTGGAGCATGTCCAACAGCTCTGGGTTTGACATAGCTTTGTATGTTAGGCAGAGATCGCCTCTGAGTAGGCGATATGCGATGGAGTAAATCTGGAGTTTTTTGAGACAGTCTGCATAGGTCATCTGTTTGAGGCCATTAATCCTCTTTGCGCAGTATTTGTGAGGCCTTTCCAGTCGTTGTAGATGTCTTGTGAGGTACATACCAAAAGGGGCATTGTACTCTTTAATGGGTCTAATGAGTGATGAGTAGAGAGAAACAATGACCTCTTTTCTTCTGGATGAGAAACTTTTTGTGATGAGGTGTGCCACATAGAAGGATTTCCTGACTACTGTGGCAATGTGATTATCAAAGGAGAGACTACTACCAACCTGTGTCCCAAGGTCTTTTATCACACTTTAGGTATTAAGCAGACTACCACCTATGTGGTAGCTCATGGTTACAGAGTTTTTACCAAAGGGGATGACAATGCACTTTTTGGCATTGAGCTTGAGGCCATGGCTTTGACACCAGGCATCTGTCTCAGTGAGGCCCTTTTGTAGGATGTCCACATCGTTAGGAGTTTTAATTATGGCTCCTAGTTTGCAGTCATCTGTGAACTTCATTAGCCAAAGACCTTCTGTGTTAGCCTGTACTTCAGCAAAGTAGATACCAAACAGGACAGGACCCAGGACTGAACCCTGTGGTACTCCACTTGTCACTGGTCTGAAGTCGGATTTGGAGTCTGCTACTTTCACAGTGTGGGTTCTGTCAGTGAGCCAGTTGGCAACCCATCTTGTGACATAGGGATTTATACCTAGTTTAGTGAGTTTATCTATAATTCCAGAGTGGGGGATGGTGTCAATAGCCTTGGCGAGATCTAGATAGGCTGTGTGAACCACCTTACCCTCGTCTACGCCTTTGGTGACTGCTTCAAAGAAGTCATTCAGGTTTAGGAGACATGATCTTCCTTTTACAAACCTGAAGTGGGCGGGGTCCAGAGTTTGGAGATTACCAATGTCTTTGTTTATAAGTTCCATGATTATATGTTCCATGGCCTTGCAGACCAGGCTCGTTAGGCTAATGGGGGGTCCGTGGTGGTTCCACCTTTGTGGAGTGGGATAACCATGGCTATGTGCCATTCATTGGGCTCAAAGCCTAAGGAGAGGCTATGATTGGACATGGTGCTTAGGTGGGGTGCCAGTTCCTTGTGTAGTTCATGTAGAACTCAGCCTGGGATGTTGCTAGGTGCCATGGGTGCTGTGTTCTTGGCTTTGGAGAGTGTGTTTTTTACCTGTACAGCCATGATTACAGGAACTTTGCATTCTTCTGGTATAGAGATGGGCCCTTTGGGGGGGGGTAAAGTTAACACTGAACCTATCTGCCAGGATGTTGACAATATCAGTTGGTTCTGTATATTTAGTACCATTGTGATGTAACTCAGAGCAGATCTGAGTGTTGCCATTGAGATTGTTGACATAGCTATAGAATGCTTTGTGGTTGTCTTTAGAATCAGTGACAATTTTGTTTTCATAACTAGATTTGGAGGATTTTATGAGGGATCTCAGCTTCTTACTGAGGCTGACTAGGGAGTTCTTCCAGTCATGGGATTTTACTCTTTTTTGCAACAGTTTCTTTCTTCTGTTGTAGAGTTTGTTTATGGCAGGGGACTACTAGACTGGCTTCCTTTTTTTGAAGGATAGCACCTTGGTTCTGTTAGGGATAGCACAATTCCATGCACTCGTGTAAGTGCTTATAAAGTGCATTTGTGTAGGATTCAGCAGTCGTACCTCTATTGTCCATTTGCATGGGTGTTGTGAAGTTTGTCACTTCTGTCTTAAGAAGCGTGAAGTTGGCTTTGGTGAAATATTTTATGGTGGTTTCCCTAATGGGGGATGGGGGCGGGATGTGGATGTCTAGGCTGATTAATTTGTGGTCGGATCTGACCAACGAGGAACTGACCTCTGGTGTGGCACATCGGTCGCCCATGTTGGTAATGACCAGGTCTAGGATATTGCTGCCCCTGGTGGGGGTGTGGATAAGTTGATCCAAGGCATTGGAATTTATGAATTCCAGAAAGCGTTGAGCAAAAGAGTTGGTCCATGACTAGTTTTCCCAGTTAATGGTGGAGTAGTTGAAATCGTCCATTATTAGGGTGTTGAGTTGAACCCTAATATTTTCCAGTGTATCAAGAAATGAGGAGTGGGAATCCTGGGGCATGGTGGGGGATCTTTAGCAAGTTACAATTTGGATTGCGGTCTTGCCCAGAGTTAACTGCACTTGGATAATCTCGGATGCATTATGCTGAGCAACTAGTCTGGAGGCGTGGATATCCTTAATGAATATGGACATGCCTCCACCTTTAGTGCTTCGGTCCAGGTTAGGTGGCCAAAAGGTGTGGTATGAATTATAGCCTGGTAATGCAGAGATGCTCTCTGGAGCCTTGAACCAGGTCTCTGTCACTGCACAGATGCCGATGTTCTCCATTTTAAGGAGTGCCTTGAGTGAATGCATTTTGAGGCTTAGACTTCTAGCATTGAGTAGCATTACCCTCAGATTTTGCTTGCTTGTACCTGTTACGGTGGTGAATAAGTCATTTGAACCTTGCATAGAAAAGGCACTACAGGAGTGGCAAGAGCCTTAGCCAGTATCTGGAATCCCAAGGGCAATAGGTGCAGGCCATCTCTGGCAAAGCATCGTGGTCTGTCGATCATGTCATCCTAGGCAGACAGATGCTGACTCCCCTTAAAATGACACCAGAAGCTTAGCCAATTGTTGAAGTCAATCATTTTGTCCTTGTACTGTGGTATCATTCTGGGTGATGGCAGGATGCAGCTCAGGGCTAGGGTCATACCTGCCTGGGCTACAAGATCGGAGAGCTCCTCCATGTCTCTTTTCATGATATCCAGGGAGGTACATCTCAGGTCATTCACACCAAAATTGACAATGACAGAGTCATATTTGTACTTGTTGTGGACTGACCTGAGTGTGTGTGTGTTATGTGGTGGATCCTGGCACCCGACAGGCAGCTGATAGTAGCTTTCTCCTTGTTTAGCCTGGTGAGTGGAACATCAGTGTGCCTAACTATAGAGTTACCTATGACTAGAGTGTTGGGTACAATGTTATGCCTTATGGGCTGTGGTTGAGTGGCACACTGAGTTTGTGGGCAATGTGTCATTTGGGTTGTGTTGGGGGTGGAGGTTGCATGCGTTTCTGCTTTGGAGGTCTCTGTTGCTTGAGCACATTTTTATTGAGCGCCTCCAAGAATGTAGGTGTGTGTTTTGTGTTGCTATGTGTGTGTTTTGGTGGTGTAGGTTTTGAGGGACTATGATGAGTGTGGTGTCATGCAAGTGTTTACCTTCTCCTCTTGACTGTCTAGTCCAGTCTTGGGTGAAGAAAGCTTTGCTTCCAGTTTGGCTATATAAGTGCATCTCTCACAGGTTGTAGTGTTGGGTGGTTGGAGGAGAGGATTGTCTGTGTACATGAGGCAATTGCTGCATTGCCCCAAGATGCCCAGATTTATCAGGTAGACAGGAAAAAACACTGGGAGCTGACCCTTAGACATGCCTGGATAGGTGCTTATTTGTTAAGTACTAAAAACTGTTTTCCTCTAGACAAAGAGCACTACCAATGTATGGTTTAAAACAGAATAGTGTCTCTCATATTTCATACCTTCCACTGCATTGGCCATGTCACATTTATTTATTTTATTTTTATTTAACATTTGTTGACCGGGAAAGTAATCATGCTGCTGCACACACTACTAAATTGTTCTACACTGTAGTGCAATTCCCAGAACAAGTAATGGGTGTGACCTCGATATGTTGGTAATGAATCTCTGATTGGAGACTAGAGTATGGCCAGGGCTTCTAATGGTACAAGGTCATGCAGATTACCCTAGTTAATCTCAAAGCAGATCAGAATCTTCCTGAATGTTCTGTATAAAACCCACTTGGATATTTGCTTGAAAACTCCTAAGAGGGTCTCGAGTATAAGATGCATGCTTGGCACTGTCTCACTGGGGTTGTTACTGATGCTACATGCATTCCTTGAAGTGGCAAACAGTACATACACCACTACAGTACCATGTGAATGTGCTGTCCAGCTCTTTTTAGATAATGGGATGAAGAGGTCAGGGTAAGGATACCTGAGGTATATTATAAGTATGGTGTAAAGATGTTTTCCTATCCTACACTTATGGACTGTATAGCAGTTATATTTCTTATTTTTCCACAGCTCAAGAAGCTATAACATAGAATACCCTCTAATACCATCAGAAATTATCCCACATTTCAGACACAAGGGTAAGTACATATTTCTGTTATTATATACTTAGAAATATAGCTATCACTTCCTCAGTATTAATTTTGAGATATACTACCCTCATGGTAATACAGGTTACCTAGGGAGAATGTTGGCAACTTTCTTTCATTACTGATGTCATGGCATCATTTGAAGTCAGTTATGCCTATGTAGTAGAAGCTTAATATGTGTCATGTTTACTACTGCATTTATGGCTTTAGTAATGAGTACAGGCTAACTTATACAGTGCATGCAGAAAGGCATTGCAGGATGTTCACATGAAGCCACATTCGTGTAGCTTGTCCTAACTACAGCACACAAAAACAAAAATTAGAGACAGTGCAGTTAGTATACAATTTCTCATATCTCCTGCTCAGAATGCATAGATAACACATATCATCAAATATAGGTATAATAGCAGTAGTCACCTATAAATCTCAGTTATCTAATTTTATAATATTTCTGTTGAACTTGTAGTACCATGTTGTTTTAATTTTGTGGTAACAGTACTGGATTTAATTTTGTTTTCATTTCTCTCCCTTTCCTCTTTGTTGCTAACCATTCTTATAGGTTCATAGGTAGGTACTAGGCTACTGGCCCTAGGGCCAATACAAGTCTAGCCCAAAAGGTACCCTGGCTTTCACCACCCAATATGCTGTTTCTCTCCATTTATTTTGCATTTCTAAACAGCAGCTGGCATATCAGAGTCTGTGCTCTGTTGTAGACCACTATTCCCCACAGACAAATACCATCAATACCCCTACAGTTGTATCAGATGGGGACACCTCACCAGTACTATCCTTAAGGGAGGCTGATAGGCCCTTCACTACCATCACTCCCTGGCACTGGTGTGGCTTCACTGCCTGGAATACTGCTGTTCCCCACAGTGTCTCTGCCAGGGGGTGAACATTATGTTACCCCACATAAAGCTTGCAATGGTGATGGTAAGCTGGTTGAATAGCACATTGAAGCCTTTAGTGGCCAACTGGAAAAACTCTGCTTACCACATACAGAGTCACACTCTGCCCACCACTAGCAGCTTCATCTGAGCCATGACCAAGTGGTTAGGGAGCACAAGATGGTGTGTAGACTCACAATGGGTCTGACTTGGGTAGGGTTGTACTAGGGTCCCTCCATTTTGTGTCACTGTCTTCCATTGTTTGTTATATTATCCAGTTCTACCTATCACAGTGTCTTCACTTTTTATCTAATGTCTCTAAATCAATTGTCCTCCCCCCTTCAAGTCTTTCAGTCTTGTGTGTGACCTATGTCTATGCATTTGCCATGCTACTTGTCTTAAACCTCTTACCATTCCTTCAATTTCTCTCACTTCCTTTCCCACCATAAATTTTTTGCATAGAGAAAATAGATGCCTGTCCAATTAGAAGGTTGCCCTTCCTTTCCTCTCTAAAACCTTTTCATTCCTTACCTGTCTTCTGTGTGTGCTTCATTCTGCTTGGTTTCCACTTTTTACCATTATTTTATACCCCCATTTCCATCCTTTAATCTGGTCAAAAGATTTAAAATGTGAAGTGAGGCCTTTAAGGATTATAGCTGTCTTTACTGACATACAGCTCATATGCATACATGAGCACATTGAGCCGTGTCAATGAGTGTACGAGTGTCATGTTCACATGATTTACTTGTCAAATTACTCAGCTATCACTGGGGAATATATTCCCTCACTTCTGGGCCTGCTCTAGCCATAAGTGAGTTTCTTAATTAGCTGCTGTTTCTACATGACATTTTCGATATGTTAATCATTAGTGAGCTCAGAGCCCCATCGAGCCCAGGAAGTAACTAGCAGCTGTCACAGTGAGGTCGTGATGAGAATTTTTCTGAATCCTAGGAATGCTGAAATCATATCAATATCTGATACAGAATATAATATACACAAAGTAGAGACAGTTTAGATATAATGGAAACCAAGCTTAATAATTATGCAACTTCAATTAATGTAAGTACTAATGAGATTCTTAAAGTAACATTTCCACACACAGTAAAACTCGACTGCCAGTCTTGAGTGGACAGGTGATCCACTGTGGCGACCCCTAACCGGGAAAAGCTCAAAGAAGAAGAAGAAGATTAAATATGTAAGACTATGCCAGGAACACAAGACAGATTCACTGAAGGTATTTAAATATAGACAATTCAATCTCAAAATAATATCACACATTCAGAAATGTAGTGTTGAAGAAAATAAGTCCACAAATACATAAAACTAAATTAAAAGCGCTAACAAGAACCTGTGAGTTCACTAGTATGGATACATAGACTAAGACAGAAACAATACATCCATTCTAAGCTTGATCTAGATAAAAAATGTATCATTTGAGTTAGACATTAATCTGGAAAAATTAAGACCTAGCAAAATCCTTAGAGATGACAGAAATGCAGTACAAGAAAACCTAGAATTGTAAGAGAGGTGAAATCAAGAAAGTATGGTATGAATGAAGCACATGGTGATGAAAATGATGAAGTAAAGAGGTGTGTGTGTGTGTGTGTGTGTGTGTGTGTGTGTGTGTGTGTGTGTGTGTGTGTGTGTGTGTGTGTGTGTGTGTGTGTGTGTGTGTGTATTGTTAGTGTATGTGTGTGTGTGTGTGTGTGTGTGTGTGTGTGTGTGTGTGTGTGTGTGTGTGTGTGTGTGTGTGTATTGTTAGTGTATGTGTGTGTGTGTGTGTGTGTGTGTGTGTGTGTGTGTGTGTGTGTGTGTGTGTGTGTGTGTGTGAGAAAACAAGGAAGCCAAAGAGGTGTGTGTGTGTGTGTGTGTGTGTGTGTGTGTGTGTGTGTGTGTGTATGTATTGTTAGTGTGTACATATGTGTGTGTGTGTGTGTGTGTGTGTGTGTGTATGTATTGTTAGTGCGTGCACGTGTGTGTGTTTGTGTGTGTGTGTGTGTGTGTGTGTGTGTGTGTGTGTGTGTGTATGTGTATGTATTGTTAGTGCGTGCGCGCGCGCGCGCGTGTGTGTGTGTGTGTGTGTGTGTGTGTGTGTGTGTGTGTGTGTGTGTGTGTGTGTGTGTGTGTGTGTGTGTGTGTGTGTATGTGTGTGTGTATGTGAGTGAGTGCTTATGTCTGTTTGAATGCAGTGGGGTCTAATGGAAGTTGTAAGCTGAATCTATGTAGTGGGATGGCCCGTACATTTTCAGACAGATGTGCCTAACAAATGATTAGATATGTACCAAGTGCAAGGAATAAAACCATGATTTGGCCAAACACTCAAAGGCAAACTTCAAGTGAGAAAATGAAATTATGACAAGTACAAGTACAAGTACAAATATGACTCTGACATTGTCCATGTGGGTGTGAATGACCCGAGACGTACCTCCCTGGACTACATGAAAAGAGACATGGAGGAACTCTCGGATTATGTGGCCTAGGCAGGTATGACCCTAGCCCTGAGCAGCATCCTACCGTCGCCCAGAATTATACCACAGTACAAGGAGAAAATGATTGACTTCAACAATTGGCTAAGTTTCTGGTGTCATTCTAAGGGGATACAGTATCTGTCTGCTTGGGATGACATGACTGACAGACCTTGATGCTTTGCTAGAGATGGCCTGCATCTGTCACTCTACAGAAGAAAATGGCAAACATACCATTACGTGCTTCATGACTGCCTGTTGTAACCTTAGTCATGTTCCCTTTTAATTTGCTATACAACAACATAACTCATCTTAGTGTAGTAAAGTGTGATCTCGGAGTTGATATATTTAAGTAGCAGGGGGCTGGGGGGCAGCCCCCCACATGGGGGATGCAGAGGTGCTTGCCCCCCTGATTATTGTTGGAGAAGAGTAATATGTTTTGTTAAGTAATTATGCTGGAATATTGTAAGTGTTGATGTACTGTTTTTTCGATATTATGAAATTCAGTATTTTGAGATTTCAGTATTTTGAACTTTCAAGAGTTTGGACTCAGTATTTTGAATTTCAAGATTATGAGCTTTCAAGATTTAGAAGTGGACCCAGCCTTACATATCAGATTCATCAGGCTAATGGGGCAATAATTTCCAGGGTCTGTAGTAGCTCCCCCATTATGGAGAGGGATGACTGTAGCAGTGTGCCATTCTGTAGGGACAAATTCTGAGGTGAGGCTGTGATTGAACAGGGCACACAGGTATGGTGCCAGTTCACTTTGTAGTTCATGTAGAACACAGACAGGGATATTGTCAGATCTCATGGAAGCTGTATTCTTGGCCTTGGACAATGCAGCTTTAACTTGTGCTGCAGTATTGCTGGGTGCCTGGCATTCTTCCAGTATTTTGATTGGTCCTTTAGGGGGAAGAGAGGGGTAAAGTTGGCACTGAATCTGTCATACAGTATGTTGGCAATATCTGTTGGTGTAGTATAGGAGATACCATTGTGCAGTAACTCAGAGCAAATCTGGGTATTGCCATGGAGATTCTTGAAATAACTGTAGAAGGCTTTGTGGTTGTTTTTAGTGTCTGCCGCTATTATGCCTTTATAGCCAGCTTTGAGGTTTTGATGACGGATCTCAACTTTTTATGAGGCTAATAAGGGAGTTTTTCCAATCTTGGGATTTTACCTTTTTTTGCAACAGTTTCTTCCTTCTGTTGTAGTGTTTGTTAATGGCAGGGGACCACCAGATTGGCTTCCTTTTTTTGGAGAAGAGCATCTTGGTTCTGTTGGGTATGGCTAGTTCCATGCATTTATGTACGTGATCATACAGTGCATTGGTGTATGATTCAGTGGTCATGCACCTATTTTCCTTTGCATGGGTGCTGTGAAGTTAGCCCATGCTTTGTCTTTTGCTTGTTTCTTTGTGTACTTCTGGTGGAGTATAGTAAGTGTTAGTATCCTGTAGTTTTCTTTTCAATATGAAAGTCAGTATTTTGAGATTTCAGTATTTTGAACTTTCAAGATTTTGGACTCAGTATTTTGAATTTTGAGATTATGAGCTTTCAATATTTAGAAGTGAACCCATAAAGCTATGGAGTGCATCATCATGGACTTAATTAACAAGGATATAGGAAATCTCCAAACTCTGGATCCCACGCAATTTAGTTTTGTGAAGGGTAGATCATGCCTGCTCAACCTGGTTGACTTATTTGAGTCAGTCACTAGAGCTATGGATGAGGGCAAGACAGTTCATACAGCCAACCTTGATCTGGCTAAGGCCTTTGATACCATTCCCCACTCAGGAATTATTGATGCACTCACCAAACTAGGCATCAACCCCTATATCACTAGATGGGTTGCAAATTGGCTCACAGATAGAACCCACAGTTTGAAAGTAGCAGACTCCAAGTCAGACTGACAACCAGTCATGAGTGGAGTCTCACAGGGATCAGTCCTCTCCTGTTTGGCATCTACATCTCAGATGTCCAGGGCAACACAGAGGGACTCTGGCTGACCAAATTTGTCGAAAATTGCAAGCTGGGAGCCATTATTAACTCCCCAAGTGATGTAGACATCATACAGAAAGGCCTCACTGAGAACAACGACTGGTGTCAAAACCATGGCTTTAAGCTTAATGCCAAAAAATGCATCGTCATTCCCTTTGGGAAAAACTCAGTTCCCACTAATTACCACCTTGATGGTAGCCTCTGAACACTGAAGGTGTTACAAGAGATCTGGGAACACAGATTGATACAAAAAAACACTGAGCACTGCTGTAGCTGCCAACTTTCTTTCTTTATTCAATACATTCTGGTACCTCGGCCTCACAGGCCTTCAATGGAATACCTTCATAAAATCCCAGCAGCTATTTATATTCCATCTCAGCATTAATTCATCCATAAATAATTGTGTAATTGATTACATTGTTTAATTAAATGGATGAATTAATGCTGAGATGGAATATAAATAGCTGCTGGGATTTTATGAAGGTATTCTATTGAAGGCCTGTGAGGCCGAGTTACCAGAATGTATTGAATATCGAAAGAAAGTTGGCAGCTACAGCAGTGCTCAGTGTTTTTTTGTTTGAGGAGAATTCCTGTGTTCCTGTGTGGTTTGGTGTTTGCAACACAGATTGATAGCAATCTCTCCTTCGACTACCACATTACAACTGTGGTCAGAAAGTCCTTCTATGTGGCACATCTCATTGCCAAGGGTTTTGCATCCAGGAAGAAAGAGGTCATCATCTCTTTCTACTCTTCCCTCATTAGACCAGTCATTGAGTATAGTGCCCCATTTGGCATGTAACTCACTAAACACCTGCAACAGCTAGAAAGGCTACAAAAGTACCTCACGAAGAGGGTCCTAGGCCTTAAACACATGCCCTACATGGACAGACTCAAACAACTCCAGCTTTTCTCTGTCTCATATCATCTATTAAGAGGCGATCTCTGCTTGACTTACAAAGCCATGTCTCACCCAAGCCTGTTAGAAATGTTACACCTAAAGAAATCCCAATCCCTCCTCACCACACACTCCAGGGACCTCAACCTCATTACCACAATCAACAGAACATGCTGGAGGAACTGGTTCATAACCCAGAGACTGCCCATGCTCTGGAATAGACTTCCCATACATGTCAAGCAGAGCACCTCACTGGCCCTTTTCAAGAGAAATTTTGGAGTGGATGAAAAATAGAAAGTTCACCCTGGAGATCACTCCAGTGACTCTACTTGATAGACGCACCTGGAACTAATTGTGACATGATGCCAGGGCACTTCTACGGGCTAGGCTTGTAAAGGCTCCAGGGTCACTGGCCTAGTACACACCTATAAACCTATGATACACACAGAGGCTTAGCCAGAAAAAATAAACTGCCGTGCAACACTAGACGGGAAAACTAAATGAATACTGCTATCCTATTAAAAGTTTCTAGTTCAGTGTTTAAGGGACAGCATTTGATACATTGACAGATAATTCTACTTCAACTACAAGCAAGTGAAATAGCAAATTTGTTTATACCCAACACACCTAAAGCCACAACAGTGCCATAATGTCATTGCATGGAAGCAACAGATAATCAGCATGGCTAGGAGACACTGATGTGCCACAAGACACACATCAAGGCACAGCAGTAACCAGTTTGCTTATTGAAGCAAAACTGCAGACGTAAACCCTAAGATTCTGAAAAGGTGTCAGCCTGGTCATGGTAAGCCTTCCTCTGTTTACTGTTTGGGCACAATGAGTCCTGATGCTCATTAAGTTTGAATGCATGAAGGGAAGAGAGCAACAGCTGGTAAAATATCCCACTCTCAGCGGCAGCAGACACCATGAGAAGAGATTCTAGTTATATGTTGCAGCCGCAGGGGAAAGTAATCATCAGCAGACACTAGTCATTAGTTATGCTTGCACCTTTATGGTGGTTTGCACACTCTGACATGCACAGTTGTAGCAAAAAGGAAATGGCATCTGACAGTAATAAAGGACCATGAAGCATATGTGCTTATATATTTTTTGGCCAAGTTAAAGGTTGGAAATGGGAAGATAGGAAAGTGGTGAAAAGACAGAAACAAGGAAAGGATAAAACACATGGTAGACATGAGACGCAACACAGATATATACTGATAAACATAGTTTACAAAGTGGCATAGTATAAAAAGCAATAGTGATTTTGTAGGAAAAGATACCTATTAACAAGTTATGAAAACATGGCATCACAGCAAGCATGTTAACAGTCAATATTCAATGTCGTCCAACAGTTCAGTGCATATATTTACAACATTCTACAATTCCACACTTATTTGGAGAATTTTAATTTGTTGCTCAGGTCTAATTGATGGTATGCAGATGCTATGCAGTATCCTTCAAGCAATTGCAAGAAGATTCATTAAGCAGGTGCTTCCTGCGATTGTTTTGAAAAGCTGCTAAGTGTTTACTGTTGTCTAACATCTGCAGGTAAGTTATTCAAGCAGGCAGGTTCTAGTTTATAGATTATATGAATTTTAATGTGGATGGCTATCATAGTATTGAATTTTGCCCTAAACCATGATGCACATCTGCTATTATGCCAGTTTTTTATGTGTTTTTGGCATTGTTTATATATTAGTGTTTATTTATTTATTTTTTACTGAACAGAAGTTTAAAAGGGTTGGAAATCCTGAGGGTTCTTCAGTTTGGGAATTGTCAATGAAGGTATTACTAAGGAATGTTTTTCAAATTGGAACAGTGGTATCTGATATGATTTAGAGACAGAGCATTTGGGTTAATGGTTTTACTATGAGTGAGGCAGACTTTCTGAGAAGCATTGCATAAGGAATTCAGTTTTGGAATCCAGGCCTTCTCTGGAATTTTCTGAACAGTTAACTGTCTGATTTTCGTCAGATTTCCCATATGAGGAGAATTTAGGTTATTTTCAGAAAAACGATGCATGTTCATATATGCATATAATTCGTGGTTATATGCATTTGGTGAAACTGCTTCATTCCTAAGTGGCATAATAAAGTCATTAAAATCATGTAGCTTAAGAAGGTTTATATGTCTGGTAAACTGGTCAACAGACTGGTTGTATGAACAGTACGATTCTGTATAATGTCTTACTATACTTTAGAGCAGGATGCTGTGTTTAGCTTTTTGTGTTCCAGCAAAGGAACGTGAGCACCATTAATTTCTATCTGCATTATTTTTTTTAATTCAAGATTACTTTGATAATATTCAATGTTTTCATTGTCTGATTTCCACAGAGCTCATGCTGTGCCCCTTTGCCTACATAAGGACTTAATGTGGGTGGAAGGCCAGAAGCATCTCTGACCACAAATTCTTCTTTGCATATCAGGAAACCAAAGGACCAGTATATTATAAAATTTATCATTAAAACTGGGAGATCAACTAAGTCCATATTTCATTCTAAAGAGGGTTAAGACTTTCACATGGCCATAAAATCTTGATTCATGTTTTCTGAGGAATGGCCTTCCATAAATAAATTGTGGTGAAACTGCTTGTGCTTTAAAAGACAGACTAAGACATACTAGTCATTTGGTTTATTTGCATGCACCTAAATGCCATGCGTCAGTAAGGAGTGTTATAAAAATCAGGTCTATGTTATGTCAATTGTGGTAAGACGTCTGCCAAGTTGTTATTCATATGGTCCAGAAAAATTACATTATAGTCTGCTAGGATTGCTGCATTGTTTTATGCCTGACTGGTGTAACTGTAGCATTGGTTAAGTAATATCAAGACAAAGGGGGTGGGAGACATGAAACTGCAACATTCTGTTTAGAGAGCTTACCTATTGATAGATTTACCAAAAACTATTTTGTGGCATCTGCAGTAGTTGTGTTTGACAGGGTTACATTGATTATTGAAATGTTTACTTTCTAGTTAGGAGAAACACACCTCTTCCTATTCATTTACTTGGCCAATGGTCTCTAAATAGTAACACAAATAGTATGATGGTTGATGTGAGTAAGTTATTCCCAGCCAGGATTCTGTAATAGCTCTTCTATCAAAGTGTTTTTGGGGAACACTGATTATTGTTAACCTCTTCTACTTTTCTTCTAACTGATTTTGTAATAGCTAGTCTAGTAAAATGATACTTGAAGGGTGAGTAATGTGTGTGTGTGTGTGTGTGTGTGTGTGTGTGTGTGTGTGTGTGTGTGTGTGTGTGTGTGTGTGTGTGTGTGTTCATGTGCAAGGGAGGTGAAAAAAGCTTTAAGAATGTTAAGAAATATTGCATATATTTTATTTAAATTTTTATCAGTTTCTTAATTGTGTAAGCGTACTGGTTCACAGATATTTTTCATTCATGACTCAAGATCAGTGCAGAACACAAAGTTACAACAACACTGTGAATTTACATTTTCCTAAAGAGAGCAAAGTACAAGCATAATATAGGCAATAACAAAACTATATGCAAGTAGTGATTGTGATATTTTGTCATGCATTTTTTTATTAATATGGATATACAGACAGACAGGTAGATAGCACAAAAATCATATATGCCTCAAACTTAGTCTAAACAATATGTGTTAAGCTGAGAAAAATAATGTCTATTTGTAATTAGGAATTCTTGTATTCAGAATAAGGGAAATGTTACAGTGACAGTGTTCTTGTATCGGCATGAATTAACTTTGACCGTAAATTGTGGACAAGTCTGCTTCTTTTTGAAAATTTCAGAGTTGAAGCAGGGGTGATACAGCGATTTTGCTGAGAAATATGAAGTCTGACAAGAGAGTGCAACCTTGAAAAAATAATAAGACTGCTGTTTTGCTTTCTTGAAACATACAACAAGCTATGTGCTGTCATATCTTTCTGCCAACAATAAATATTTTGACCTGAGTTTGAATGAATGTTAGCTGCAAGGTCTAACAAAAGCTATGCTTATTTAATTGAAAATATGTATCGCCTATTTTAGGGAATATTTTCACTATTTGTAATTGCTCCATTTAATGACTTGCATATACACTTACATGCTAGTATACACCAAAACACCTGTTTCTGAATAATTAAATCTTGATCAACAAGTGAGACAAAACAATAGACTGAACTTTCAAATGTGAAATCAAATTTTGTTTATGATCTTACCTTTTGCTTAGGAAAGAATCAGACTAGTTTCAAAGCTGATAAGTAATAGCATTTAGTTATACTTTGAAAGTAATTTTATTTTGCAAATATGAAATGTGTGTGTGTGTATATATATATATATATATATATATATATATATATATATATATATATATATATATATATATATTCAGATTTTCACAGAATATCTAGATTTTTGTCTCATATTTTTGGTCTCCTCCTCATAAAATTTGTGATTTTCTGCAAAATCACTGAGGAATGAAGTCACTAAATGATGCATTTAAATTTCAGACTTCATTTTCTTGAGAAAATGGACAATAACACAAATCATGCTATTATAGCAACTTTCAAGTTCATAACAGCAATATTTAGAATCTGTCCCTATTTTCTGGCCTTTATCCCCCTGCCCCACATTATTTTAGGCACTGTCTAGATTTCTTGCATTAAGAGTTTGAGAGGTATAACACACACACACACACACACACACACACACACACACACACACACACACACACACACACACACACACACACACACACATAGATATAGATATTTATATAATGTATATATACCTATATATTTTTTTTTTCTGTACTTGGTGCTTTTACTGAGTTATTTGATTGCATATTCTTCTGCTTACTGAAATGTACTTCTGGTAGTTGTTATACCATCTAGTTTTGCTACTCATGGATTATTGTAGTGTGCTTATTTGATTTAAGTGGCTTTAAATATTTGTTTAGTCAAATGTATATTCAGCTAATGCATTTGTAAGACTTCACTCTAACCCTCTTTGCACTTGTATGTGTAAAAGCAAAGTTACTGTTACTCTGATTTTCAGGGTCTTAATACCAAGGTAACCAGTTAATACAGGAGGCCATCAGTAAGTAAACAAAGATGGATACAAAATATCAGATAGAAAGCCACCATTGTAAATCAGCTTACTGTGCTTGTGAGATGTTATTATTTAACATACTGTCTTCACATAAGCAGGCACTTGATAAGAACATTCGTAGAAGTTTACTGAAACTTTGCTTCAGCATGATCTCCTACAGTGTGCTGTTCTGCTCCTGTTGTGACTATCTTCCCTACTTTTCATGTTAATACTATCCATCTTTTTCCTGTTAGCTTTTAACACTGCCTCTGCTATTGCTGTGTACAAGTCTATTAAGACATTTTACTTACCTTTTGCTGATTATGATTGATTGTTTTAATGGATGAACTGGTTTGATCCTGCTCTGTATCACCTTGCTAAACTTAATTTCACTTCGCTCATTACCTTACCCCCATTTTCACCCACTCTTGACATCACATCCTTTATACTGGCCATACATCTCCAAATTGAAATTTTAACCTATCTCCAGGACCCCTCACCCCTCCCACCTGCAGCAACGTAACAACCAGCTCAATAATAACTACTCAAAGGCTCTCACCCCTCCCAACCACAGGAACTTTACATCTGTTTATAGGTTCATATGTGTACGCTAGGCTAATAACCACTGGGGTTTTATAAGCCTAGCCATACACCCTAAATGTAACCCATGAGTTATTGTGCCTTAGAGGTCATTTGAAGGGGTGTGTGTTAGCTAATGCATGCTTTAACAGCTGCTTCTATCCATCAGAGACATAGGTGCCAGACCAGGGATGAATTTACAATTTCCCATCCACTGGTCCCTGTTGTAATTAAACTGGGTTAGAGACGTTCTCTGCTTCATATGGTTAGAAAGCCCATCCCAGAAAACTGGGATTCTCTGAGGTACACACCTGTCCCTCCATCATGTCCTTTTTAAGGTGCAAGCAAATTAAAAATTCTTATCTTAGCAGTAGTTCTGGTGTTATTCATTTTGTGGATCGGCAAAATGTCCACCAGAGCAAGATCCAAGGATGCCTTGTATGCAAGGCATAAATTACCTGCCAGCATTCTGTAGAAAATAAAGCACAGTGGTAGAGCTTTTGAGGTGATGTGCATAGTATATTGCAAACATGCCCTGTTCTGTTTTGTGAGGAACTTCTGTTGATGTTCTAGTTGTTGCATGTTCCTGATGAGGTACATAATAAAGAGATGTTATACTTAATGATGTGGCTGAGGAGGATGGAGTACAATGGCATGATGACCTCTCTGGACCTAGATGCCATGCCCATACTTATAAGTTGAGTGAAATAGAATTATTTTCCTATTACCTTAGACACATGTTGTTCAAAATCTAGGTTATTGTCTACATGAGTTACCAAACTTTTAGGGGTGTTTTATCAATGAGGTAGTTTCCCTGGGTGGCTGAGTTCCCAAAAAGTACTATTATGCATTTTCTGGTATTGAGCTTTAAGCCATGACTTTGGCACCAGTAACTTGTCTGTGCTAGACCTTCCTATACAATGGTAATATCTTGTGGTGTTTCTATGATTGCTCCTATCTTGCAATCATCTGCAAACTTGGTAAGCCAGAGATCCTTGACATTGGCATTGACTTCTGAAAAACAGATATCAAAAGAAGAACAGACCCAGCACAGAGCCTTAGTGGACTCCACTAGTGACTGGTCTCTTTATTCCGGTGATCTCTCCAATCCTAACTTCCTGGGTCCCGTCTGTGAACCAGCTGGCTATCCAGTGAACACGCCTAATTCTGTGAGTTTGTTTACAATGTCCAAGTGGGATATTGCATCAAATTCCTTAGCTAGGCAATGGTATGCAATATGCACTGTTTTGCCCTCCTACATTACCTTGATGACCTTTTCAAAGAAGTCCAAAAGGTATAGTAGGCCTGACCTGCATTTGACAAAACCAAACTGTGTTGGGTCCAGTGTATGAACGTTTTCTAGGTCATTGTTAAATATTTCCATGATAATTCTTTCCATGGCTTTGCATATGAGACTAGTCAGACAATTAAGCACAAAAAACGGCAAACAAACTTAGGAAATGAAACACAAACCAGGTCCAACGAACCAAAACTCCAAACCGTAGGAAATCACTAAAATAAAAACTATAATCCAAGTAGTAAGGGCTAAAAAAGAACAAACATTTATTTTAAGCGCTTTTCGTCTACTGTGAAAATGAAACTTCTTCAGAAAACAGTGTTCAAGTTAAAAAAACGCCATTTAAATATTCAGCTGTTACCAATTAATCACATATTTAAAGGCATAGTAAAATAAAACCAAGAACACATATACTTTCATATCAACCTACACAGTACAGAAATATACTAAATCTGCTCCTACTTCTATTACAACTTAAAATACTTTAAACAGTTAATTTCTATAAAGTAAAAAAATATATATATTAGTAAACAATTTATATTACATATTGCACAAAAAATATTAAACAAAAAGTATGTATCTAAAAATGTGTATATACATTATGTGTATATTCATTAAAGAAATTATTATTTTACTCTACATTATTATAAATATTTATTTTCTAAGACTTCTAAGTCTTAGAATACTTGAAATAGAACAAGTATCATTTAACCCAGGTGTGCGGCAAGCATTTAATTTGACTTGCCAAACTAATTCTAGTTCTTCTAGTTTCAGTTGCCTTGGTCCTCCTCTATAATCGATTTTCATTTCATCCATAACAATAAACTTAAAAGTATGCCCTATGTTAATACAAATATGTTTTGCTAGGGCATTATCTAACTTCTGTTTATTAATAGCGTATTGATGTTCATACAGTCTATCTCGTAATCTCCGCTCCGTTTTGCCCACATAAAATGCAGGGCACATTTTACACATAGCTAAGTACAGTATGAAGGTAGAATTGCAATTAAACTTCCCTCTTATTTTATAACGTGTAGCATTGATAATAAAGAAATCAGTCACCTCAATGAACTTACAGTAATTGCAATTTTCACATTTACTCATCCCAGGTCTACATATGTAAGGGGTGTTTGTATGTTCCAAAATAGCTTTTAAATTGCATCCCTTTCTAAATGTGACCCTAGGTAAGTCTCCTAATTTAGCATAAATATTTTCATTTGTTTTGAACAAATTCCAATTTTTCTTAACAATATTAATACATGAAGAACTTTGTGCTGAAAAGGTAATTATGAGGTTAGCTCTACTATCGTGTGTTCGGTCACCATTTAACTTAATAGGTTTTATTAAACTGTTACTGTCACCCTGTATATCTATTGTAGTTTTTCCAGAAAGAATTGGTAAGAAAACATTATTATTTCTCTTAGTACTAACTTCATTAATCAAATTGTCAAGAAATGTTTCCAGGTAACCACGTTCCAGAAACATATTCCTAAGAAGTGAACACTCATGGAGAAAGTCAGTGTCTAAGGTAGTCATCCTAGAAGCACGCACCAGTTGACCCTTTACCACTGACTTCTTTTGGTGTAATGGGTGGTTACTAGAGTAATGAAGGAAGGTGTTAGAATAAGTTGACTTTCTATAAATTTTTGCTGTGTAACAATTCAACCCATAGTCTTTTACTAAGTTAATATCCAAAAATGCAATACAGTGTGTACTAAAAGTTGATGTGAATTGTAAAAACTCTGTTGTAGTATTCAAGTATCGTACAAAATCAGCACTAAGGGTTTCGTCACCATTAAATAAGATGAAAATATCATCTAAATAACGAGTAGTCAGACAATTAGGTTGGTAGTTCCCAGAATCTATTGATGGTCCACCCTTCCTCCATTTGCATGGCATGAAGACTGTGCAGAAGCTATGGCTAAATAGTGACTCCAGTGACCCTGATAGGTCATATTTTTGACTATTAAGGAGGCATCCAGGGATATTATCAGGGTCCATCAAAACTGAATTGTTGGCCTTAGACAGCACATCTAAGATCTGCTCCCTACTGGGAGTTGGATGGATTATGTTATTTGGTATTCCTGGGGGGTGTTTGGGGATGACAAGGAGAGTAAAGTTGTAGCTGAATTTATTAACCAGAAGATTTGCTATATCTCCTGGTTCTATAAACACAGCTACATTTACCAAGATTTTGCACACTGTTGTGTGATGCCTTTGAGGTTTCACACTTAGCTAAAGAACACCTTATGGTTGTCCTTGGCCTGGGACACTGTCTTTACCTCAAAATTTGCATTGTTGGACTTAATTCTTCTTCTTAGCTGTCTATTAAAATTGGTGAGAGAGTTTTTCTTTTTGGTACCACACTTCCTAATTTTAGTTAGGACTTTTACAACCTGTTTAATTTTGGATTCCATTAGGGTGGCTTGTTTGTTAAGTTAGTTTTGGGTTTACTTTGGGCTTCTGTTCGGAACAGTAACCTGTATGCAGTCATGGACATGGTTGCACAGAGGTTCTGTGAATAATTCCTCTTAGGCTACTGTGTTGTCTAGGTTTGAAAGGGATGAAAATGTTGGCAGGTTATCACTTACAAAAAGGCAGTTTGCCTTGGAGTAGTTTCTAACTGTTTTAGGGTTTGCCAGGGTTACAGAATTGATTCTTATTTCAAAGGAAACTGGTCTGACCTTATCAGAGAGGACATGACACTTGGGGGGGGGGGTCTCCCATATTTGTGAGTACCATGTCTAGTAGTGTTTTACCTCTAGCAGGTATATGCACTAACTGATCAAGGGTTTTTGTGTTTACAAAGTCTAGGATTCTCTGCATATGCAAATTTGGAATCATGCAGGATTCCCTGTTTATAGAGGGATAATTAAAATCTCCCATGAGCATGGAATTTGGTTGAATGGCCAGTGTCTACATTGTCTAGGTATGAGCTATGGGCTTTGTAGGATATAGAGGGTGACCTGTAGCTTGCTAGGCTATGGTATGGTATGGCATGGTATGGTATGGTATGGTATGGTAAGGGACTTTGTCTATGGTGATCTGGACACAGTGTGTCACTCTGTTTAATCAAACTAGACACATGCTTATTATTGATGTAGAGCAAGACACCTCCACCCTTAGTCCATCTCTGTGCTGTTGTTGGTCTAAATGTATGGAAGGCACTAAAGCCTTGCACTGCCAGGGTAGTCTCTGCAGTTTTAAACCATGTCTCAGTAACTGCACAGATATCTGCATTATCCAAAGTGGAGAGAGTTTGTTTAAAAGCCTGGCATTGAGCAGTAACAGCTTTCTATTTCTTTGGGTAGGTTTTGCTATGTTGGAAGGTTTGTTAATATGGCATTGCCTTAAAAAGGCTCTATGGGAGAGCAAAATGTTTTAGCCAATATTCAAAAGCCTAGAAAGCACAGGTGCAGACCATCCTTGGCAAAGCAACACAGTTTGTTAACCATGTCCTCCCACGCTGACAAATATTGTATTCCCCTAGAATGACATCAACAACCTAGGCAATTATTAAAGTTAGTCATATTCTCTTTGTACTGTAGCATCATCCTTGGTGATGGTAGAATGGTGTTTAATGCTAGGCACATAGTCAGAAAGCTAAATAATGTCTCTCTTCATATAGTCTAGGGAGGTATGTCTCAGGTTATTTACACCTACATGGACTATAACTGAATTATTCTGGTACCTATGGTGCAATGACTTAATTGCATATGTAACATGCCAGATCCTGGCCCCTGATAGGCAACTGAATGTTGATTTCTCCTTGCTCATTCTGATGAGTGGGGTGTCAGTATATCATACAATGGAGTCCCCTATGACTCTTGGGCAATGCCTTGGGTAGGGTGTTGAATTGCTTTATGGACTTGGTAGTTAAGGCTCCACTGGGTGTGGCTGTATATGCAGTATTAGATGTTGTTTCTGTAATGTACTTTCGGGTTTGCTGAGGATAGTATTTGCAGGTGTAATGCCTGAGACATTTTTGGGGTTTGGGAAGATTGCAGTTATGTGCCTCAGCATAAGAAGGTCTGTGTGGGATACATACTATGTATGGTAGGTATAACATATGTGTCTCAAACAACCAGATTGTTATTATGAGTGTTTGTATGCCAGAGTTTTGCCTGCAGAGACATTGTGTTTATACATCTCTAACATGTTATTTATTTCTTTGAGGATTAAATTGTAGTTAGTGAACATTAGACGATTGTTATAGTGTCTCAGTATTACTATATCCACAAAAATGGCAGATGAGACATTGAAAAACTGAATATCCATGATGGCAGTCACTTTATTTGGTGAGCTACCTGGGTACGATGCAAGAAGTGTTAATACTGGGCTGACTAAGGGTGTTTTTGGGGCTGGAGACAAGACTAGATTAGGCTTTATAATGCTAAATACAAAGCACGTATGCTACTCAACAAGCAAAGTAGATGTTCTATACTTATAGAGTAATTGTTGCAGTTTCAGAGATGGTTTTACATGAAAAAATCAGTTTCTAACTGCCTGCATCTATACAGGGCACTTCTAAATACAGCTTCATAATGAGCAGAGGGTGCACAAATGCGTCAACTTTAAACAAGGACTTAAAACACAGAAAACTGTATTGTAAGCTCTCTGTCTAAAAAACTACATTTACACCTTTCTTATATGTTTTCCCACTTAGGTAGACCAGACCATCCCCTACTGTCACTAGATGGAATATCCCTCGCCTCATAATGCACAAACACCAAAAAAGATTGCTTATGAGAGTAATGCTACAACAAAACAACTTAAACACACCACTTTGACAAAGCAATTTCAAGTATTAGGGACCTTTAAAATGATCTAATGGCAAAATTGAAAAATATAGCAAACATAAAGCAGTAGTACTCTAAAACAGTTAACTGAAGTTCAGGACAATGAAATAAATCTTTTATATGCTTAGGACTGAGCAGGATTAATTCAGGACCTGCTCAGAGTGCAGTGAGTGTACCATGCAGGTGCTCTTCATACCATTACAGACACCTAAATTTCATTATTGGTGAAATTATTTATATTCTGCTCCTTATATCTCTGACTTACTTAAAATATCATTGGTACTCCTCCATTTCCTTTCAGATTACTAAATAATTAGAACTACCTAATTAGAATTATAACTATCTTCTCCACTTGTTTCCTTCATTAATTTCACCTCAGTTTCACTCCAGTTCATACTACCCATCTCTCTGTCTTTCCCCTCTCCTTTATAACCATAATTTTAAACATATTTCTCCAAACATCATGTCTCTTTCTATGCTAGTAACATCCTATCTAAAAATTATCACTGTATATTTTCACTTCTATACACCTCTCCTACTACAATTTACTCAACGTACTATGAATTTAGCAGTAGCTATACCAATATACCTCCCTGTCTTTTAAGCCTCTTATCCTGCCTTTATTTTAAGCACAAAATACTTCTGTATCACCACTCTACTCAGAAAATGAAATACTTACAAGCTCCATAATAATTGATACATTACCTCTCAAAAGTCCCAAGTATGGTGACATCCACCCCAACCCAGTCCCCAGAAAATCCACTAACTAATCTAAATAATAAAGAACCAGTGTTATAAAACTGCAACTTAAATAACCTTTTTTCAATGACTGCTACACACTACGACTACCCAGCTGAAGTGTCCTACCATTAAACTGTCACCTATCTATAATAATAAAAACAGCAAATCAAACCTCACAGCTCATCATTCTTCTACTGGTCTACTAAAAAGTGAATATTGTTACTATCAATCTCCATAGCATGTGTACAAAATTACAGAACTACATGTCTGGATATTGCAGTATACCTCTGATATTCTTGCCATCACAAACACCTGGCTTAAGCTTAGCATTAAAGATTCTGAACTACTACCTCAAGGCTATAGTATTGCACAGCTGACAAGTCCCACGTAAGAGGAGGTGAGATAGCCTTAATATATCCAGATTCGTGCCATCTCTATATGTATTTACACAACATTCCCGAATTACAAAATACAAAAATACTTATATCATTGCTAAAACTTAACAATAAAAAAACCCTATGTGCTGTGGCAGTCTATATCCCACTTGGAAATATTATAGCAACTTTAGAAGAAATCCTGCCCCGGACAACTAATAACATACCTTATAAAAATATCATACTAGGAGATGCAAATATTAATGGGCACATCCCCCCAATCATAAATCTATGGTTGCACACAATGTATGAAACCTCTTACAGATTAATAATACAAACAGTAAAGGAGCAATACTAGAATGGATGTTTATCTCTAACCTTGGTATATTTACAGCCTTGGGAACCTAAACAAACTCAGTGACCACCTCACAGCCTACACTGATAAAATGGAGAGATGATAAATTAACAAGCAAAGGAGAGTAGTACTACTGGAATTGAATTCATCCTCAAGTCTTTGTGAGTACCTTCATGAGGTGGTGGACCCTGTTTTTTCATAAAATCTTACCAAGATGACACTGATATATAGACTGTATTTTATATAGTATATGTCATGGATAGAATTAGGTTAAAAAAGTAAAAGAGATAGCTGGGTTCACAAGACCCAGGATAAAAAATTGCTCAATCCTGGCAGGCGCACTGGTGCCAGCACTGGAAAAAAAGACAGTGTAGAATCCTCAAAATATGGAAACATTCCTACAATGGGGCTAGGCCAGGCCCAGAGGGAGTATGCCCCCCACCCCCCATTTTAGAAGGATGTAGTAGTCCATAAAAATCACAAAAACTGATAGACCAGAAAGAGCCATAAAGATGATAAAGTGGGCTATTGAGGATAAGAAAAATTATGCATTGTTACTATTACGCAAGAAGACCAAAATTTCCAGACAGAAGATATACAAAAAAGATCAACAAAGAAATTAAATGAAAGAAAAATGCTTGCACAAGAAAAACTGCCAGAAACGTCACATAAACATTTGTGTTCATTAATACAACAGATTTGTGAACAACATTATATAGACCAAGAAACCTTGTGCTATTTGGAAAAAGAAGCAACTATGGAAGTGCAAAAATATAAAAAACAAAATCTAGAGATTTTGGAAAGGTATGAAAAAGAAATATGGGCATGGGACAGAAAGAGAGATCTCATATGGTGTAATATTTTTGCAAAGGAAAAAGCCAAATTAATCATTGCAAAAAAACAGCCCCAAAGATATTCAAAGAGAAATACAGGCAAAGGGATCCAGATATGAACAATTTCACAATAAAGAAAATAAGATCACAAAGAGTGAATGTAGAATAGAAGATTAATGAAGTAGAAGTTAAAAAAAAAGAATTTGAAGTTATGGAATACCTGCAAAGTAAAATGATTTACTGTAGGAAGTCTAACACAGGTTATATCACAGCATTATCAAACAATGAGTCCTCCAAATAAGGAGTAGGAGACATCTGAAGAAGCCGCCACATAACACAAGCACATAACGCAAGCACTCAGGTCACTCCAAAGCAAGTACAAGTATGACTCCCTCATTGTCCATGCTGGTGTGAATGACCTGAGACGTACCTCCCTGGACTACATGAAAAGAGACATAGAGGAGCTCTCTGACCATGTAGCCCAGGCTGGTATGACCCTGACCTTGAGTAGCATCTTGCCCTCACCAAGAATGATGCCACAGTATAAAGACAAAATGATCAGTTTCAACAACTGGCTAAAGTATTGGTGTCATTCAAAGGGGATCCAGTGTCTGTCAGCCTGGGATGACATGCTCGACAAGCCACGTTGCTTCGCTAGGGACGGCTTGCACCTGTCACCCTTAGGCTTTCGTATACTGGCCAAGGCTCTTGCCACCCCCATAGTGCCTTTTTAGGCAAGGCCCAAAGGACAAACCCACCTCCATAGACAACCCAAGGATAAAAAAACTAAAGGTAATGCTACTCAATGCCAGAAGTCTAAACCTCAAGATGCACGCACTCGAGGCTGTCCTCAGTATGGAGAAAATCGATGTCTGTGCAGTAACAGAAACCTGGTTCAAGGCTCCTGAGAGCACCCCAGCACTACCAGGTTATAACTCATACCATGCATTTCTGCCCCAAAACTTGGACTGAAGCACAAAAGGAGGGGGAGTATCTATATTCATCAAAGATACCTACACCTCCAGGTTAGTGGCACTGCACGAAGCATCGGAAACCATCCATGTGCAACTAACAGCGGGCAAAACTGCCTTTCAGTTTGTAGCCTGCTACAGAACACACTCCCTATTAAAGGAACCCTACTTGGCATTCTTGAGAACACTGGAGAATATGAAGGTCTCTCCAAACACTATGTTATTGGGTGACTTCGACTACCCAAACATTGACTGGGAAAACTACTCAAGCCCAAAAACCCTCGCCCAATGGTTCCTCGAATTTATAAACTCTAACACAATGGAAAAACTGGTCACCACTCCCACAAGAGGGAACAACATATTGGACCTGGTCATCACCAACATGGGGACTCTATGTTCCACACCAGAGGTAAACCCCTCATTGGTAAGATCAGACCATAAACAAATTTCCCTGGACATCCATATCCCGTCCCCACCCCCAGCCAAGGAAATCACTGTAAAGAATTTCTCAAAAGCCAACTTTGCACTTTTCAAGACTGAGGTGGAATCCTTCAAAGCCCCTGGGCCAGAGGATAATACAGCCCAATCTGCAGAATCCTTTACAAATGCATTCTATGAGCACCTGCAGGAATGCATGGATCGTGCTATCCCAAATAAAACCAAGACTCACTCCTCCAAAAACAGGAGACCGGTCTGGTGGACCCCGGCCATAAATAAGCTATACAACAGAAGGAGGAAGCTACTACATGACAGAGCAAAATCCCAAAAAGGGAAGGCACCTCTGATCAGTATTAGCAAGAAACTTCGATCCCTCATAAAATCATCAAAGGCCAGTTTCGAAAGAAAAATTGCCCTAGACACTAAAAATAATCACAAGGCCAGTTTCGAAAGAAAAATTGCCCTAGACACTAAAAATAATCACAAGGCCTTCTTTAGTTATGTCAGGAACATGGGCGGAAACTCCCAGATATGCTCTGAATTGTTGCATAACGGTACAAAATATACCGAACCTACAGACATAGCCAACATCCTGGCAGACAGTTTCAGCGCAAACTTCTCCCCCCCCTTAACCCCAAAGGAGCAAATGCCTATCCCAACTGAATGTAACCTCCCTGACATCACAGATGCACAGGTGAAAGTTGCCCTCTCCAAAGCAAAAAACACAGCATCTATGGGACTGGACGGTGTCCCAGGCTGTGTCTTACATGAGCTCCAAGAAGAACTGAACCCTCACATTAAGTCACTGTTCAAACTTAGCCTTACTACAGGATATGTACCCAAAGAATGGCATACAGCTGCAGTGGCCCCACTCCACAAAGGTGGTGCCACAACGGACCCCAGAAACTATCGCCCCATAAGCCAGACTAGTCTGGTCTGTAAAGCTATGGAGCGTATTATCATGGAACTCATAAACAAAGACATTGGGAGACTCCAGACACTGGACCTACCCAATTCAGCTTTGTTAAGGGCAGATCTTGCCTCTTAAACCTAGTTGATTTCTTTGAAACAGTTACCAAAGCCATAGATGAGGGCAAGGTAGTCCACACAGCCTACCTGGACCTCACAAAAGCCTTCGACACAATACCCCACTCGGGCATCATAAATAAGCTTACCAGCTTAAATATCAACCCCTATATCACAAGATGGGTTGCAAACTGGCTCAAAGATAGAACCCACATGGTCAGAATCGCAGGTGCCATGTCCAAATCCAAACCAGTTACAAGTGGCGTCCCACAGGGCTCAGTTCTGGGACCTCTCTTGTTTGGTATATACTTCTCTGAGGTTCAGGCTAACACGGGGGATTATGGCTGACAAATTTCTCAGATGACTGCAAACTGGGGGCCATAATCGAATCTCCAGCTGACACAAGCATCCTCCAAAAGGGTCTCACAGAGATGGATGCTTGGTGCCAGAGCCACGGCCTCAAGCTAAATGCTAAAAAGTGCATAGTCATCCCCTTTGAGAAAAACAAGGTGCCCACAAATTACCACATAGGTGGTAATCCATTAAGTACGGAAGAAGTAATTAGAGATTTGGGGACCAACGTAGATAGTAATCTCTCCTTTGATAATCACTTTGCCAAAGTGGTTAGAAAGACCTTCTATATAGCCCACCTTATCACGAAAAGTTTCGCATCTAGATCAAGAGAGGTCATTATGCCCCTCTACTCGTCACTCATCGGGCCCATAATTGAACACAATGCCCCTTTTGGGATGTACCTTACCCGACACCTGCAACAACTGGAGAGAACCCAAAAGTACCTCATCAAGAGGATCATGGGCTACAAACAGATGTCCTATGCAGCTTGACTAAAGAAATTCCAGCTCTACTCAGTTGCTTACCGCCTATTCAGAGGCAATCTATGCCTGACGTACAAAGCCATGTCAAACCCAGAATTAATGGACATGCTCCACCTCAAAAAATCCAAGTCCCTTAGAGCTAGACGCTACAGGGACCTAAACCTCAGCACAAAAATAAATAGGACATGCTGGAGGGACAGATTCATTTCCCAGAGGCTCCCCTCACTCTGGAATAGAATCCCAATTCATGTTAGACATAGCCCCTCGCTGACACTCTTCAAGCGAAATCTGGACGCGTGGATGGGAAATCGCAAATTCACCCATGGGTTCTCTTCTGTGTCCCTACTAGACAGAGGCGGTTCCCATTCAGAAGCCTGGTCATTGTGGCTTTGCTATTATTAGCCCTGGGGTGTTAGGTCATCGCGGGGGGTCAGGTAGTAAGCGGTGGGTTGGTTTTTTTTTAGGGTTAGGGGTTTAAGTTTAAGTTGTTAGGGGTTAGGGTGTGCAATAGGCACAATAGTATATAATAGTGGGTTAGGGGGTTAAGGGGCAGTTTTAGAGTGGGGTTTAGTCAGGTGAGTGTGCGGGTGAGTGTCCCTGATAGGTAGGGTTAGGGTTAGGTCTGGTTAGTAGATATTAGTGTCTTTATATGTTGAGTTAGTATTTTATTTATTTTTTATTTTTTTTGTTTTTTTTTTTTTTGGTTTAAGTTTTTTTTCTTTTTTTTGTTTTTTCATTTTTTTCTTTTTTTTTTATTTTTTTTTTTTTTTTTTTGGTTTTTGATTTTTCAGGGTTATGATGTCTCCACAGAGGCACAGTAAACTAATCTTAAAAGGGTACCTTCTGTGACCTACTTTACAGAGGCACAGTAGGCTAATCTATTAGGGAGGCGGAAGCCAAATACACTCTGGCTAGCCTTATAAATGCCCTAGGGCAGATTGTCTAGTATCTACCTATGAACCTAGATATGGACATGGGAAAGAAAAAGAGATTTAATATGGCTCAATATTTATGCAAAAGAGAAAGCAAAACTAATCAACACAAAAACAGTAGCACCAAAGATATTTGAAGAGAAATACAGGCACAGATATCCAGATGTGGAAAATTTTACAATACAAAAAATAAGAAAACAAAGAAGAAAAGTACAGAAGAGGATTAGTAATAGGGAATTTAAAGAAATAAAAAACAAGGTTATGGAAAATATTACAATACAAAAAATAAAAAAAAACAAAGAAGAAAAGTACAAAAGAGGATTAGTAATAGGGAATTTAAAGAAACAAAAAAATGAGGTTATGGATTACCTGTGAAATGAAGGATCTAGTATAGAAAATCTAACTTATAGCATCACAGCAGGATAGAGCAATGGCTCCACAAATTAAGGTGCTACCAGTGGAGTGGGAAACATCTTATAAGTTACCATATGGAGATACTCTGGAACCTTCCATAGGAAACCAGTGCAAAAGTTCAATTGGAGTTGCACAGCAAGGGAAGGAACAGGAAGCTATGGCATATCTGACTCAGTAAATGTGGAGTGATAAGCCAGTGAGTTCCCATATGAAAGAGCAATGGATGACACAGGATGAAACTGAAGAGAATGTGGCATATAAAGTTGCTCTAGAAATTTCTATAGAATGACAACTGGAAATGGAGAACAAATAATGTGCCCTCAGTTTAGCAGAAAATGATCTACGAGAAGAGTTGCTTGACTTAATAGATATGGACAGATATATTAAGATCAATGAAATAAATAGGGTACAGAAAGTCAACAGAACCCAAAAAGTTAGAAGTTTAATAAATTAACTAATTTTGACCCTCTGTAGTTTGCATACAGAGCTAACCAATCCATGGCTAATGCCATATCAGTAGAACTACACAGCTGCCTTGAGCATTTAGAGGTCAAAGACAACGATGTGAAAATGTTGTTCATAGACTTCAGCTCTGCATTTAATACAGTGGTACCAATGCAGCTGACAGAAAAACTGGCACATTTAGGAATCAGTAAACATCTCTGTAACTGGATCCTGGACTTCCTGATTGCAAGACTACAGAGGGTGTGTTCAGGTAAGAACATATCAAAGTGCATCACGATTAATACCGGGGTTCCACATGGATGTGATCTCAGCCCACTGTTATTCACTATCCTGGCCCATAACTACTATGCTAAGCGAATAATCTTGACCTGAATGTAAGCAAGACCAAAGAAATTATCATTGACTTCAGGAAAAGGGGAACAAACCACTCAGTGCTCAGGATGAATGGTGAGAGTATGGAGAGGGTTAGGAGTATGACATTCCTGTGTGTACACATATCAGAGGATCTCTCATGGTTGGAAAATACCAGCCAACTGGTCAAGAAAGTGGACCAATACCTTTACTTTTTATGAAGGCTGAAAAAAGCTAAGCTTCCTCTTCACATTCTCTCCACCTTTTATAGAGGTGCAATACAGAGCATCCTCATATGCAACTTCACAGTGTGGTTTGGAAGCTGCACAGTTACAGAAAGGAAGGTGCTACAACTAGTGTTGAGGGTTGCAAAGAAGGCAAAAGGTTCCAGTCTTCCATCTATACATCTTTATTCTGCAAGAAGCATCTAAAAGGCCACCAAAATTATACAGGAAAACATGCATCCTGCTCATGGACTGTTTAAGCATCTGTCATCGGGCAGGCGATATTGCAGCATCCACTGCAGGACTACAAGATTCAATAACAGTTTCTACCCTACAGTGATTAGACTCAGGCACTAGTCCCAGGGGTCTGGATACATAATAAGTCAATTTTTATTTATTTGTGCAATATATACTTTATATTCCAAGTAAGTGCAATATTTATTTATTATATCAATAGTCAGTATTATCTAATTCATTCAAGTGCAATACTAGACAAATAACTTAGGCATTTCAATCTATAGTGTGTTTTGTATTACTTTAAGTAGAGTAGTTAATTTAACTAAGGGGAGGGAATTCTTTTCGTATATGAATGTTGGTAAATGTGTCTGCTCTTTCTTGCATGTATTGGGAGTAGTATTGCATTTGTTGGTTATGTTTATTCCTCTACTTGTATGTGTTGTTTCAAGAGATATAACAAAAGTAAATACAATATATTTCTGTGCAGCTAAATTAATAATAGATATAGTTTTACCAAAAAAATCACAGGGCAGTAAGGGAAAGGAACGTGAGAAATCAAATGCCATCATGTAACTATCAAATAGAGAAAACTATAAAGCAATTAAGACAAGAAGTGTCACAGAAGATTATAGAAGAGGGAACTGATCAACAAAAAATACTCAGGTAGACATCTATAATAAAAACAATGTGCAATATCAAAACAGATCAGATCTATGGTGCACTATTGCAAATAATGAATTAAAAATATCAGCACAGGCAGAAAAACTTAGAAGATATGCAGATAAATGTAACAGAAAATATACAATAAGCAATTTATTAATGACCCCAAAAATATTTACAGAAAAACAAGGCAAAAGGAATTGAAACATCACCAAAAAATGGAGAAATATCTATGAAGATCCTGTGGAACATAGCAAAGATGCTGAATGGATAGAATAAGTAAAAAAAAAAAAAAAGAATAAGAAGTTCAAATATACAAGATATGAAATAGGATGAAGTAATGGCTAGAGAGATTGAAACAACGTTAAGAAAACCTCCTAACTGGAAAACCCCAGGCCCAGATGGAGTATGTAACTTCTGGCTAAAAGTACTAAAATATTTACATGAAGATTCAGCCATGAGTAAGAACTACTTATATGTGCACCCCAAACAGACACCAACCCAGTTAACAAGAAGAATAATACTCCTGCTTAAGAGTGAACTTGCAAGCTATCCTCAGAAAAATAGACCAATAACTTGCCTTCCGACAATGTATAAACTATAGCCTTGAACTGATGCTGGCAGAGTTTACAGTCATTTAGAAGAAAACTCAATCATGGAAATAGAACAAAAGGGTAACAAAAGATAGTCATATAGAACAAAGGAGCATTTGTTGTTAAATAAAGTCATAATAGAGAACTGTATAAAGACTGTTTAAAAATGTATAAGATGCACCCTATACTGATCATTTACATTACTGTGACCAAGAAAGAGTGGCAAACCACTTTGCAGTTAAGCCTTGATAGAGGATAAATTATTATTCCAGGCATAAAAATTCAAAGTGGGATGGATATTTCAGAGTGACTCTTTCTCACCACTGCTCTATTGTCCTGCCCTCAACCCATTAAGCTGTCTAATTAACAGATTAGGTCATGGCTACAATTTGGTTCCCAATAAACACCAACATGTAAAGACTGCTCATCTTGTTTTTGTGAATGATTTAAAATGGTTTAGTTCATCAGAAGTGAAACTGAAAGTACAACTGCAAGTGGTTAAAACTTTTCAGATGCTATATGATTGTCAGTGTTGAAGTGATACCTTGGCCCCATATGCAAAAATGGGAAAAGGAGTTATGGATGGATGGATGGATGGATGGATGGATGGATGGATGGATGGATGGATGGATAAGAATGCCATTTGGTCTTAATAAAGAACAAAAACAACCTTTAAAGCAGGGAAGCTGCAGCACCAACAAAACATCAGCCTGGGACAGGAATGTGATATAAAAGAACTTGAACAAGAGGGTGTGCATAAATATTTGAGAACTAATGAAGAGCCAACAATATAAAATGAACAAATGTGAAAAAAGCTTAGTAAGGAAAATGTTAGAAGACTAAAATTAATACTGAAAATGGCACTGATATCTAGGAACAAAGTCCAAGCTATAAACCAAATTGCTCTTCCTGCCCTGACTTACCATTTTGGAGTGATTGACTGGCCCCAAAAAGTGCTGGACTGGTTGGACAGGAAAACAAGAAGAATGCTTCATGCTTATCAAATGATTTATAAAAAAATCATTGTATACCAAAACTATATATTCCTCATTCTGAAGCAGGTATTAGCCTCATTGAAACTGATTACATGTATAGATCTGCAATCATAGGGCTGCATGTATACCGGCTAACCTCACAAGAACCAAATGTAGTGAAAGTTTTGAAACATGAGGAGAATAAGTCTAATATGACTTCCCTGATTAGTTTAGCAGAAGCATATTGGTGTCAAGTGGGAATAGAAATTTTAACCAGAAGCAGATAAAAAACAGGCAGCAACTGAATGTGCCAACAAATAAAAGAAAGAATATAAGGTGAAGGATCAGATGAAAAAGCAAGAAATGTGGAAAATGCATAAATAGAATTGCAAGTATAGAAAACTCTTAGAACAGCCTCATGTTGATCAGGATCAAATGCAGGAATGGTTAAGGTGAGGTAAATTTAAACCAAAAGACAAAAAGTTAATATTGGTGGCCCAAGATAGTGGACAACGTATACATTGGTTTAAAAAGTCCATTAAAAACGTGGAAGAAACAGACAAATGTAGGTTTTGTAAAACAGAATTGGAAACAGTCACATACCTTGTTGTTGGCTGTGATATATTAATGGCAGAAGGACTGTATGCCGAAAGACATAATAATGCGGCAAAATTGTTGCATTCAAGATTGTCCAAACTGTATAATATTGACGTTTCTGAAAAACATCGGAAATGTGAGCTACAAAGCATTATTGAAAACAATAACGTTTATATCACATGGGATCACCCATTACCAACAGTTCAAAAAATCAGTGTGATAAAACCAGATATAGTCACCCATGAAAAGAAGATAAATGTAGAATTGGTCATTGAAATTGCTACACCCAGTGACCATGGTGTCTTACATACAGAGAGACAGAAAGCCATAAAATACCAGGATTTGCAGGTATAAATGGGGGCAGTGTGGAAGAAGGATACACAGGCAGTTCCAATAATAGTAGGAGCAATGGGTCTTATAAAAAAGAATTTACAATCTTACTTAGATATGTTACTGATTCATGTAACTATGTATGAATTGCAGAAGGAGTCAATAGTCATCACACTGCGAAAAGCACTTTTGGCTAACCTCAAAGAATGAAATAATATTAATTTCATAAAATTTAATCATACTCTGACTTAGGAATGGGATCCATCCCCGTCATGGTATTAGAAACCTAAAAAATTTGGAAAAATTAAAAAATAGAAATACCACCCAACAACGTAATGCTCACCAACTTAAAACATCCAAAAACATTCTAAATTCAATAAAGACTACTTCATTAATACATTAAAAGCATTTAATTGATTTGCATTGAAAAACTATTCCACTCAATGAGATGGACAATACTTTTAATGTCTTATTCTTAAATACTCTAAACAGATGAGTCCCACTCCACCAAAAAGAGTGAAAATAACCACTCCTCATGGCTCACCACCCAGACAAAGAAACTACCATGTCTAATAGGGAAAAAGCATAGAGAGAATGGCTCAAAACCTAAAACTTCTTATACTATACAACCCTATAGAGAATTATGTATCCATATATATATATATATATATATATATATATATATATATATATATATCAAAAAGAAGATGCATATATGCTAATATGCTAAAAGATGCCCTTCATGAGTTATCTAACTTGGAAATTAAGTCTGGTAATTAAAAGAGGCTAGGTCAGATACACCTGGCATTAGGCCAGCTTGAAGTGAGTAACATTACAACTTTACACTTCCACCATCCCCATCCAAGGACCTGCCTTAAGAGTTTTCTGCCTGGACCCAATCAACCCATTCTTTCTACAGAGATGAGAGTCAGTCATCCCTAGGTTAAAGCCCCATGTGACATTTATTCCTGCCGTGGAAGCCTAATCAGCCCATACAGTCACCTTGTGGCAGGATTCTGGTGGTAACAATGTTGGCTAGCTTCATTTCCTAAGCAGTGTCCTACACACTCCTGTCACACGTGCCTTACTGACTCTCATTTCCAACCTGGTTTACAGAAGGAGGCTTGCATGGTCCCATACAAATCTCCCTCCCTCTGTCTCCATCTTTACAGTGCAGAAATTCACATTGACAGCAGGAGCTGTTAAAGATAAATGAAACTCTCAGCACCCCACCCAAAAATGAGGAAGCTGGCATCAGTCCCTCAAGCTCATTCTCCCCTACCTGCCCCCGATGCACCAGTGAGGCAAATCAGAAATTGTTCTCTATAGTTATACTATGTCTTCTGCTAGATCTGTGCTAGGACATGAATTCATAAATTCCATATTAAGAGTTTGCTTTAATATTTGTAACAGCAATTCCCATTATCCAAGAAAAGCATTGATGTAGTTTTCTTATCACAACCTGTATCATAAATTTGGAGTTATATTTAGTATATGTAAATGCCAGAAGTCCACTGTAAATGTGGCAAGCACAAGAAAGCTGAAATGTGATAAAGAAAGAAAAGGCAAACATTTAGGACACTGAATTATTCCCAGCTAACAGTCCAAAACATGTACTTACTATATAAGGTAAAGACTGCATATTATGTATTGTTTTCCTCCAATTATATTTTCAGATATAACATTATTTCAGCATAAAAAAGCGGACACAACTGTACTTTTGTTTATCAAACAGTATAACATTACCTCTACTGTTAAATAAATAAAAAGGCTGGCAGGCAGAGTTTCCCAGGCACAAATAACTCAGGTGATGATAAAGCAAAGGTGTATTTAATGATAAAAATCCACAAGGAAAACAAATAAAATGTGAGCGCTTTCGTTAAACAAGTGTTAACTTCATCAGACACCATTAAAATGTAAGACAGCCATTTATATACATATAAAAAACACTCTGGTTGGGTAAGCAAAGAGAGGCAACTAGCTAAGCAACACTGAGACAGAACATTAATTAACCCCTTGATGACTGTGTTACAGTTGAAACTGTTGCATCTTAAATACAACTAAAACTTGTAATTAAAAGATAAATTATTAGTCTCATACTTGTGTCATGAATGATTATAAATAGGATAAAACTAAAACCAAAGTCATTTTTAAAATCTCATGTTAAACATTCACATAATGCTAAAATGTTCACCAAAGCCAAATACATACAAAAGTGCTTGTGCTTAACAAATGTTTTGAGATATTTTGTTCCTTTCTAGGGCTTTTAATTTCAATACAGGAGAGATGGATGTCCTGTCATTTATCCCTGGCCATCTATCTGCCTGTAGTAAGATTTGCCACCTTAACTCCTTTAACTCTAACTGAAGTCCCCAAGGCTTTTTGTCACTGATGTCTACATGGTCTATTGCCTTAAATGTGAAATTGTGGCCAGTATTGTCCTGAATATGCCTCGCTAAAGCATTATTAATATTATTCTTTCTTATGGCATATTGTTTTCATAAATTCTGGCATTAAATTTCCTTTCTGTTTTGCCTACATAAAATGCTAGGCATTGGTCACATGTAGCCATGTGGACCACTGCCTTGGAGTGACAGTTATATTTACCTTTTACATAATGGTCTATAGCATTCACTGTAAATTTGCTGCTTGATTTCACCTTGTGGCACCAGTTACAAGACTCACATTTGTACATCCCTACACGTCCTGTTCTAGTGTAGTTAGAACCTTTCCTAAGAAGGTCTTTTAAGTCTGATCTCCTTCTGTATGTAACTATAGGTCTTTCTCCTATTTGTGCCCTGATGTACAAGTCATCCATTAAAATGTCCCAGTTCTTATAAAAAATGGACATCAAGTGGTATGAGTCAGAGTTGAATGTAAGCACCATAGATCTACAAAAATAAAATTTTTCCAACTCAGGACTCCCCTCTTCAACTTCAGAGGGGCTGTTGTCCAGTGCGTTTTCCCCAACTATGGGCTTAAAATGCCCTACTCTTCTTTTAACTATCACTTCCTGCACAAGCTCATTGAGTAAGTCTGCTGGGTACTCCCTCCTCAAGAACATAGTTTTTAAGTTGTCACATTCAATAAGAAAATCTTCTTCTCTGGAGATCATACGGGCTGCTCTATCTAACTTGGAAATTAAGTCTGGCAATTAAAAGAGGCTAGGTCAGATACACCTGGCATTAGGCCTGCTTGAAGTGAGTAATATTACAACTTTACACTTCCACCATCCCCATCCAAGGACCTGCCTTAAGAATTTTCTGCCTGGACCCAATCAATCCATTCTTTCTACAGAGATGAGAGCCAGTCATCCCTAGGTTAAAGCCCCATGTGACATTTATTCCTGCCTAGGAAGCCTAATCAGCTCATACAGTCACCCTCTGGCAGGATTCTGGTGGTAACAATGTTGGCTGACTTCATTTCCTAAGCAGTGTCCTACACACTCCTGTCACACGTGCCTTACTGACTCTCATTTCCAACCTGGTTTGCAGAAGGAGGCTTGCGTGGTCCCATACAAATCTCACTCCCTCTTTTTCCATCTTTACAGTGCAGAAATTCACATTGACAGCAGGAGCTGTTAAAGATAAATGAAGCTCTCAGCACACCACCCAAAAATGAGGAAGCTTTCAGTCCCTCTAGCTCATTCTCCCCTATCTGCCCTCGATGCACCAGTGAGGCAAATCAGAAATTGTTCTCTATAGTTATAGTATGTCTTCTGCTAGATCTGTGCTAGGACATGAATTAATAAATTCCATATTAAGAGTTTGCTTTAATATTTGTAACAGCAATTCCCATTATCCAAGAAAAGCATTGATGTAGTTTTCTTATCACAACCTGTATCATAAATTTGGAGTTATATTTAGTATATGTAAATGCCAGAAGTCCACTGTAAATGTGGCAAGCACAAGAAAGCTGAAATGTGATAAAGAAAGAAAAGGCAAACATTTAGGACACTGAATTATTCCCAGCTAACGGCCCAAAACATGTACTTACTATATAAGGTAAAGACGGCATATTATGTATTGCTTCCTCCAATTACATTTTCAGATATAACATTATTTCAGCATAAAAATGGTGGACACAACTGTACTTTTGTTTATCGAACAATATAACATTACCTCTATTGTTACCCAGTCCTCAGCATACAAATATCTTCAGAAAGAATCATTGATCATTCCAGGTAGCGTGCCTGCAACTTATGTGGTCAGCCACTGCTCTCTAAAATGCCAGGTGACCGTATTACAGCTTGGAAACTGTTTTCTGGGATGTTACTTTGTACCCTGTTTTATTAATAAACATGTTTTCAAGTTTTAGCTACAGTTCTGAAAAAAGTTTGTTAATTTGACATGCGCAACCTATTTGTCATATAGAATTTTAGGGAATTAGTGACGGAAACAACTGGTGGAATTTAGTCAATGACAGTAGATGAAATTATGTGTTGTGTGAACATTTTTACAGTGGCATGGCTCTGATAATGGATGCGATACAGCTGGAAATTAAGGCAGCAATGGGCATTGGATAGCATAGCTAGTATATGCCTGTACAGTGTGAAACAGAAGTCAGGGATAATACCACTCAATTGACAATCTTATGTGGGTGTGTGATAGTTACTCTTTTAATGCTGTTGTCATTTTAGGATCAATAATTTTTATCTTAAAAGTTTTATGATGCTAAGGTGTCTTGAATGCCATTTATGGAAATGTGTCACCCAGACATCAGTTTGGAGATATAATGGGAAGTTTTACAATACATATCAGCAGTTGTGGGTGGAACTGACTGCTGGCTACAAGCCTGTCCTTCATCCTACCATAGGTGACATGATTACTTTCACATTTTCCTGAAGCAGAAAAAAAATCATGGGAGCCAAGTGGATTCTCAGTGTGTAAACTACACAAAGAGATACAGCATAATCTTGTTTTCCTTCATGAACCATGCAGATACTCTCCTGCAGGAACTAATAGAAAGTGCCATTTTCCCAAATAACCACAGAAAATGGTGATGCATTCATGAGAAACAAAATGGTAGCCTGTGAACATGATTTGTAAATTATGGGTGGCACAACATGGAACTGCACAGTAGAAAGATGCTCATGCAGGGCTCCAGCACAAGCTGATAGCAATGAGGTGTCACCACTGATCATGCCTCTCAACTTGCAGCTATTGAAAATTTGAACATAGGCCCTTGAAAAGTAAGTACATTCAGCCAAAAATCTGGACATCAAATTAGCATCAAATTTAAATACCAAATACCACATAAGTCTTCTTGCTTCCTGTATGAATGTGGAATGCTAATTAGAAACACATTTAAAAATAGTAATAATAGTGATGGAGAAATATGAATGCATTAGCACGGTGTTAGTTCAAAATCTATAGATTTTAATGAACTGCATTGCAAAATTCTTCCATACAATGTAATTTATTTTTGCTTCTGAAAAAGATTAGATTTAAGTTATGTGTCTCATGTCTTTAAATTATTGGTGCTACTAGTAGGTTGGTTATGTAGTATGGTTTTCTATGTAACAGGCAGCTTTAACAATCTTGTGTGAAGAGGAATATTCAGAAAATTATGTGAAAGGGTGAATCAAGTGTGAAAACAGACATACCTCCAAAAATAGGTATATCACTGCAGGTGTAAATCATGCCTGAAAATAGGAATGCTCCCCCAAAATAGGGACATTTGATAGGTCCGACAATCAATAAGTTCTGCCTTAAGTCTCAAACACAAGGTAGCAAAATACAGCGATGAATTCATTCATGCACCCTAATCTAACCTAATTTGCCTGCATGTTGTGCAAACGGGTGTAAACCTGGATGGTTTTATGAGCAAGCACCCAATTTACATGCAAGATTCTATTACAAGGCATATCAGCAATTCCTGTCAAAATAGATAGCTCCCATGTGGTACACACTATTCTGATAATGTGCAGCAGGTTTTTTTTTTAATCTTTACTTCAAGGAGTATGCATTGGAATTTCCATTAAAAAAGTCTGTCAGTACAAATATGTGTCCCTTATGTGTTTCTTGTCTGAAAATGCTTTGTTACAACAAAATTTGTTGATGCGCAACAAAAAGGAGTCTAGTTTATTCGTTTTGCTACATGAATACCTGCTTCGTTCCACAGCAAAAGAAAGCAGCCGCCAAAGCTTACATTACTTTTATATCAAATTAATCCAAAGATGATAATACAAAAATACAGCAAGAACTACAAGTCAGCAGGGAAAGCTATTTTATTAGGTTTAAATTCATCAGCAACACTTGCTAACCAATGGCTGTCTTGCACTTTCCAGACGTCAGAAGCACCTATTGTTACCCTACTGCGAGAATTACTTCCACAGCTAAAGCAAGTTTTCCCAGCAAGTGCAGGAATATATTTTTACCAGAACTGTTTGACGTGGTTTCAGGCAAATCTCTGTCATCTGATTAGGTCACCAGAATATTTTCATTTGCATTTTTAGTGATTTATATAATGGCCCACCATAACTTTGATAGGGATTATCAGAACGGCTTTGAGGTACCTGCAAAAACATTGTTCTGTATTATAGTGCTCCAGTTAAAAAGGGAGGAGTGTAAATGATGTTTGGAAAGCCAAAGAAATAACCCCAAATGATGTTATCTATCAGTTTAAAAAATGACAAATGTCCAGTCAGCTCACATCACACAAGAATAACATCCTAACTAAACCAAGACAACCCCAAATCAACTAGTGACTTGGGTTTTGTAGGATCTGACAAGAGATAGTGGGAGTTAATAGACTGTGCTGCTAACACATCCTGATGACTAGCAGTGGTCTAGCCTACAGTAATACCAACATCTACAAGAAAGGGAGGTGCATTATGGGATAGGGACATGCTTCGCTATGTGAGACAGACTTAATAAAGAGTGGACAAAAACATGCTGTCTCACAGAAGATTGCTTAGCAGGCCCTTATGCTAGCTACTTGTAGGGTAAAGATCAAGCTAGAGAAAGATATTGTCCATTCTTTTTGCATGAATGCCAACTACACTACTAATGGCGCAAGCCCTAGCAATGGGCAGCAAATGGCAAATAGCGGAGGCTGTTAGGTAGTCAGTAGACTTAGTGGACACAAGAAGAATAAAACAATACTACCTTTGTAGATGCTGGAATCTGTCAGTAAATGTGATTGTGTTTGGTCTGTCACATTCCCAATAGCCAACAGCACTCCTGCAGTTGCTGTTTTAGGGTGAATTACTACTGTCTTTGGAAGTGTCATCCTGTCCATAAGATAAACTTGTATCTTCTCTTTTGTAGAAGCAGCAATTGGTTAGTCACTGGTAGAGTAGGTGAGAAATGAATGAAGTAAAGTACTCAGAAATATTAACATGTACTGTATGTTAAAGTACAAAGTGGATAATTTATCTAAAACAAACACGTCTGTCAGTCAAGCCTTTTCGACTAGCATGACCACTCATATGGCTCTTTGTGTTATATTAAGTGTGTTTCTTATAGGTCAGTCATAGAATCAGGTATATTATTTATTTTTTCAGACAATTGTTTCATTAAAAAGGTGCTTAACAAGCTTTTGTTAAGCATTCCTCACCTCTGCTAAGCTACAACCTTATATTAGAGCATACAACAGGCAAGTACCAGGCAACATGGAACAATGATGAAAAAAGGGCAGCTCGAAAAGCTGTTTGATACTCCATTCTGTCACATGTTTAAACAAAAGGTCTGGCAGATGGTAGGTCTAACAGATTTTAAAGCCATTAGTTCCTTAGATGGGCAGTTCACTTATGCCCACAGTCTGTATGAGAGCACTAAGTATTTCACGGCTTTTAAAGCTGCGAAAAAATTGCATGTGCCTACACTCTTTTCTTTTATTAACAGATAAGGCTCCATGACCAAGTATCAATGATAATAACTCTTATTATCTGTTCTCAATATGTATGGATGTCGAGTCACATGTTGAGTGTCGCTTCACTCCGCTGTTGTGGAATTTGTCATAATAGGAGACATGATCATAATCCACTGTCTTGCATTTGATTTTGACAATTCTTATCAGTCTTTCTTTTCTCTTCTCAATGCTTGTAACAAAATTATGCTTAGACACTGAAAGTGATCACAGTATTGTTAACATTGCTTTTGTTGTCAATAAATAAATGGTATGAGCTATTTTAAAAAGCGACCAGGTCTTTTACAGTCACTTGAAGTCTGCCGGTTACATTCCCAGTATTCTGTTGCTATGCAATATCCATTGCTAAAGGATAGAAAACAGTGTTTTAACAACAGATGGCATTTTCCTATATGACCATCTTGGGTTGTAGAGAGAAGCCCATCAAGTAGCAGAAAAGTTTGAGAAGTAATTGCAGCCATCCAGGCCCTAGAACTCACCCTGTGAGAACACATGTTGTTCACCTGCTCCAATGAGTGCTCAGCATAAGTTTTAATCTAGAGGCATATTTTAGTGTAATGCCCCATTATTAGTAAGACTATAGAAGTATGGTTATTTCATTTTATATGCATAACATATAAAGGGCAGAAAGACCCAGGTTTGATAAAAGGTATGTCTTTTCAGATGTGAGCTTAGCTGACAAAACCACTGGTCTATGGAGGCAATTGTTACAAAGTTCTGTTATGTTGAAGTCCAATTAGAAAAAAAATACAAGTTAGGGAATTATAATTTAGGGAATACACAAGGCAGCAGTCAATGGGATATTCATTATGGCAGGAAAATACAAGGAATAAAGGCTCAGTCAGTGTCAGTGTAAAAATAGCCTGATATTTATTTATAAATGATGCAACCTCACTAGATGTCAGAGATTACTAGAATTTGAGTTATCATGATCATTAAATAAAATTCCACATATAAACTGAAATATACATTTATATATTTCATTTTATCTTGATATCCTAAGTAACCCAAGAACCCCCTTTGCATCAGAGTTCTCCAGTGCATTATGTTCATTGTTAAAATAAAAATAAATAGTAATAGCAATTAGTAGTAGTATTTGTTATTATTATTATTGTTTATTATAAAACAAATTAAAGCAGACCGATGCCACCGCTGTGAAGCGTCATGGAAATGGCAATTGTCTTTCTAGTACCTTTTTGACAAGTGCAGGCACATGTTTGTCAGCTCCACTTTGAAAACAGTCTTGGATTTGGGAAATGAGATTCTCCGCCGAAACCTTCAAGCTCATCCTCATCTCTAAATATAACGGAGATTGCAGCGTATAAATGTGTGAATAACAAGTAAGGCAGCAAAGGAAGCCCTCAGTTCTGAAGAGTCTTAACATTTCAAACAATGAGGTCTGCAGACGAGTGAAAACAAGACTCCAGTTTTCAGATCTGGATATGTTACAGTCTCATGCAAGTGACAGGTTATCATTCCCCATGATGCATGGAGAAATAAGAGATGTGAACTGTTCTTGGTAACAAGTGATACCTTTTTAAATCTGTAGTAGATGACATAACATATTGACTTCTCTATTTTACTCTGCTCACGTGCACTTAAGAATACTGATATGGTTCAAAACCAAACCAAATCAGAAACATTGACTTATGAAACTGCTGTCTGAGCTAATTAATTCTGGATTCTTAGCACACCTGAGCCCATATTATTTAAAATCTTAGTGTTCTTTAAGAAAAAAAACAGCATAAATGTATTTTTTTTAATTTTACAGAGACAAAATTATCTCTGAGCATTTTTTCATATACAATCAAATTTTAGAACAAAATAGACAAATATTACTGCATTTCATATACTCATACAGATACCCCCGCCCCCCTCCCCCCACACACACACACAGGTGCAGTACAGCATATCACAAGCTGAATATACTATAATCTAGTCAGTGGTCTATAATCCCCTCAATGGGGTTATTTTAGAGCAGTGACCATGGTCACAATTTGGTCTAATATTATTTAAAATGTCTGTTGGAAGAATATACATCATGTGGTATACCTATTTTCTATAGTTACATGCAGTATTATATGCTAATAGTGTGATGTGACCCCATTTCCTTTCCAAGTATGCTATATGATCAGCCGTGATCAATACATAATATTAAGACTTTACATTATTTTCAGTCTGAACTCTATGAGTGGCCCTGCATTTAGCTGTTGTTACCTTTGTTTTTCTTTTATCTGAAAATGTTAACATGCATTTGAATATATTCTATTTTTTTAATCAGTTTTGTTAGGATATGACACTAACGTTGTTTACCTGGTAAATGATGTGATGTTATATTGGTCCAAGCAGGCTTGCTTTTCAGTCACTGCACTGGCAAACTGGAAGACAATAAACTGATGAGAATCTCAAGTCATTACAAACTAAAGAACACAAAATTCATAAGTAAATCTATAATAAAAAGTGTCAGATGCTATAAAATTGTGTACAAGGAGAAAACAGAATGATAAAAGGGGTTTGTGACCAATTAAAATAAGGCAAGTAAAATGAAAAGCACATTAAGCAATTATTACTGAACCACTTACAAGGCTCTTGGAGGTGCAAAACTGACATGCAGAGTTTAAACAAACAACCTTCAAATATTGTGGCATGTATTTGAATAAATACATTTAGCCAATATGTTACAATATGAGTTTTAAAAGATTCTGACATTTTTTGACATTATCCTGAATTTTATCTCAGTCTATCCTTCCTCTAACCCTTTTCTATTTTTGTTTCTCCTTCCCTTCTTCTACTTCCTTTAACAACCATACTGTCTGCATTCTTAAGTTTATATCTAATTGTTGCCACATACTGCATATACTGTCAATATATTTAAATGTAACCTTCATCACTGATGTTTTGTATTTATGTACATATGTAACTTGCGATTGGTTTGTATATTGATTCAGGAATGTCCAAGTATTTATTTTTTATTACTTCTGTTGTATAACCATGGAGCTTTCCCCATAGGCTTCCACTAAAAATGGGGTTTAGATTATCCAGGTTATTCATGCATCACATCATAAATGCCGTTCATCCAAACCTCTTCATGTGGGGGGCACCCCTTCTAATTATATATGCCAACTCTTAAGATCGCACTACAGTGGGGAAAGGGTACATTTCTTTATCTCTGCCATAATGCAGTCTTAGTCAGAATGGCTCAATGAACAGCAAGTTCAACAATATATGCCTTTCATTACTTTGTTTTTCAATGAATAACCATAGACCCCCCGAGTCAACAAATGGAAACAAAAAATAAGCACATAAATAAATACATTTAATTTTTATGCATGATACATGTGAAAAATGTCAAAAGCAGACTCAGTCTTCAGCATCACATGGCAAAAGTCACAATATTGCTGAATTATTCACAATAAATAGGTCTGCACACTTAGTATTAAGTAGAGCATAGCATACTGGACACTACAGTCTAGAAGAAAAAAGATTGTTACAAAGCAAATAATGCATATTAGAATGGTGCATATTAGAATGGTGGAAGAGTACCTTATTGCTTGTCCGGAGGCGGCACACTTGTTGTCTGTGTAATTTGAATGAAAAGACCTCTTGTGTACAGCATCATGTTGACATTTGCATAAAACCAATAGATGAAGAATAACACTGTATGACTCCAGAAAATACTAGAAATCAAAGTGGTTGAAATTTAACTACCTCTGAAAAGTATGCAAAAATTTCCACTCTAATCCTGGCCAAGCAGCATTAGATTCTACCTATATAATTTCTCTAGTATGTTTATTTTGAAATAGCCACCTGAAGTTGTGATGGTGGTCAGAGAGGTAAGTAGTGTGGGTGATGCAGCTGAAAAAAGTACAGGAATATGATGGCTAATGCCAATCAGTAAATGTAAACATAAATATATGACAGTGGAGATTTAGTCACTGTATCTGGGCTGGATCTCTAGAAAAGATGACAAGCAGCAAACAGGTAGGTCCAAACAAACAATTCAGATTTCCTGTCAATGATTCTGCAATCACATTACGGTAAACAAACAAATAAAAGGAATAAAAATGCTATAAATATGTATGAGGGCAGTGTGACAGTGGTGAGGTCTGTGGTAGGAGTGCCGGATGTTTTCAAGGTGGAGGTGGGATTACATCAAGGATCAGCTCTGAGCTCTTTTTATTTGCAATGGTGATGGACAGGTTGACAGATGAGATCAGACAAGAGTCCCTGTGGACTATGATGTTGGAGATGACATTGTGATCTGTAGTGAGTAGGGAACAGGTGGAGGAGACCCTGGAGAGATGGAGATATGCTCTAGAGAGGAGAGGAATGAAGATCAGCAAGACTAACACAGAATATATGTGTGTGTGAATGAGAGGGAGGACAGAGGAATGGTGAGGATGCAGGGAGTAGAGGTGGTAAAGGTGGATGGGTTTAAAAACTTGGGATCAACAGTTCAGAGTAACAGTGAGTGTGGAAGAGAGGTGAAGAAGAGAGTGCAGGCAGGGTGGAAAAGAATGTTAGGAGTGATTTGTGACAGATGCATACCAGTAAGAGTGTAAGGGAAGGTCTACAAGAGGGTAGTGAGACCAGCTATGTCATATGTGTTGGAGATGGTGGCACTGACAAAAAAACAGGAGTCAGAGCTGAAAGTGGCAGAGTTAAAGATGTTAAGATTTGTACTGAGTGTGATGAGGATGGACAGGATTAGAAATGAGTATATTAGAGGGTCATCTCAGGTTGGGCGGTTTGGAGACAAAGCCAGAGAGGCGAAATTGCGTTGGTTTGGACATGTGCTGAAGAGGGATGCTGGGTATATTGCTAGAAGGTTGCTAAGGATGGAGCTGCTAGGAAAGAGGAAAGGAGGACGTCCTAAGATAAGGTTTATGGATATGGTGAGAGAGTACATGCAGGTGGTTCATGTGACAGCTCAGGAAACCAGAAGAAACAAAACCCTCTGCAGGTATGGCAGCTGCAAGGGCTCAATATAAACCGATTCCAAAACACAAATAAGACCAGCAGCTGTAGCACCAATGTTACTTTATTTAAGTGTAGTATAAACTACATATAGAAAAAATAAGTATAAATCAGACAGGTTTCGGCAAAAATAACAATGGCTTCATCAGTGATGACCCTATAAGATGAGGCATATATCTGTTAAAGAGAAACAACTTCTGGGCTTTATCAAAATAAACTTTTAAGTCCACTGCTAATAAACACTGACAAACCCCGCGCTGCACATCACAATATCACTTTTCAGGACATCACAATATCACTATGACTAATAAATACTTTTCAGGTTAAATACTCATGTTGTCTAGGCAGAAATATGGACTGTGGCAATCTAGGCTTTAACATGACTGTGATTATCTATATGCTATTTACAGTCATACACATATTTTATTTATCTACTACTTGTATATAAACTGCCTTGGTCTGGTAAAAATGGTAGCTAATGTGAGGGATACTTAAGAATTGGAAGTTTCTTTCCATTGCAAAAGAAAACTATTGCTATGTCAAATATGTCTGTGTACTGACTGTTCTGCATTGCTGTTATGCGTCTGTTAACATGTCATGAGTGTTTTTTATCTAAACAAATACCTAAGATGACCAGAAGAGTGACTCCTTAGTCTTTTGTGATATTATATGCATTACTAGTGAGCAAGATTTCACAAAACAAGAGTCTAAAGAGTGAAGCTTCTTTTCCCTTAGGTGAAGCAGAGTCACCTTCCCATGAGGAAAAAATGATGTTTACTGCTATATTAGTTGAAGCCAGTCTTGTAATTAAGTAAGAACAGAAGGTATACTGTGACTAATGAAACTTTCGGTTTCCCCCATTACTGACCTCCTCATTTCATACATAATACAAGTTCTTGGAAATGTCATTCTTTTTTTTTTTTGTTTGTGCACAAATGGTTAGAAAAATAATGCAACAGAAGGGATAGTAGGAAACCTCTTGGCTGTAACTTAAAAAGCTTTGCAGACAGAATTTGATCTCATCAGCAAGTTCAATTTACACAACTTTCCACTGGGTCCGATTTTTATTTATTTTTAACATAGTGTCAATGTTCCAAAGACCAAATTACCACCATAACAGCTGCAAACAAATGCAATCTGAGGGTCATGCTGCTCAACATTAGAAGTCTAAATCTCAAAATACACTCACTCGAAGCACTCCTTAAAATGGAGATCCGATATTTATGTCATAACAGAGACCTGGTACAAGGCAGCAGAAAGCACCCCTGTACTACCAGGCTATAATGCATTCCACACCTTTTGGCCCTAGAACTTGGACTGAAGCTCCAAAGGCAGTGGTGTTTCCATATTCATAAAGGATGCGCACACCTCCAGACTGGTAGCCCAACATAACGCATCTGAGATACTTCAGGTGCATCTAACATTGAGTAAGACAGTGATTCAGGTCGTAGCCTGCTATAGGTCCCTAACCATGTCCCAAGACTCACACTCCATGTTTCTAAGCACCCTGGAGAATATTAAGGTCCAACCTAACACTCTCATACTGGGCAACTTCAACTAACCCTCTTAAACTGGGAAAACTACTCATGTACCAATACACTTGCCCAACGTTTCCTGGAATTCATTAATTCTAATGCCCTGGACCAGCTTGTTCTTACCCCCGCTAGACGTAGCAACATCCTTGACCTGGTCATTACTAACATGAGCGACCGTTGCTCTACAGCAAAATTCAACTCCTCCCTGGTTAGATTCGACCACAAACTAATCACCTTGGAAATCCAAATCCCTCCCATCACACCCACAAAGGTAACCACCATGAAAAACTTCTCCAAAGCTAACTTTGGGTTCCTAAAAACAGAGGTGTCTAACTTCACTGCACCATGCAAATACAGATCAATTGCATGACTGTCGAATCACACACCAATGCACTGTATGAACACATACACAAATGCATGGATCTCGCAATACCCACTAGAACCAAGATGCTCTCTTCCAAAAAAAGGAAGCCAATCTGGTGATCCCCTGCCATAAACAAAGTCTACAACAGAAGGAGGAAACTGATGCAGAATAAGGTGAAGTCCCAAGACTGGAAAAACTCCCTTATCAGCCTCAACAAAAAGTTGAGATCCCTCATCAAATCCTCTAAAGCTAGCTATGAAAACAGAATTGCAGTAGATAGTAAAGACAACCACAAGGCCTTCTATAGTTATGTAAAGAATTTCCACCACAATACTCAGATTTTCTCTGAGCTACTACACAATGGTACCTCCTATAACAAGCCAACAGATATTGCCAATATACTGGCCGACAGATTCAGTGCCAACTTTACCCCTCTCTCCCCCACAAAGGACCATTCACAATACCAGTCGGTTACCAGGCACCCAGTTTTACTGCCGCACAGGTTAAAACAGCACTGTCCAAGGCCAAGAATACAGCTTCTATGGGACCTGACAATATCCCTGGCTGTGTTCTACATAAACTACAGAGTGAACTGGCACCTCACCTCTGTGCCCTGTTTGGTCACAGCCTCACCTCAGGCTTTGTCCCTTCTGAATGGCACACTGCTACTGTCATCCCTCTCCACAAATGAGGAGCGACTACAGACCCTGGAAACTATCACACCATTAGCCTAATGAGTCTGATATGCAAAGCTATGGAACGCATCATCATGGACCTAACAAACAAGGATATAGGGAATCCTCAAACTCTGGATCCCACACAGTTTGGTTTTGTGAAGGGTAGATCATGCCTGCTTAACTTGGTCAACTTCTCTGAGTCAGTCGCCAGAGCTGTGGATGAAGGCAAAGTGATTCATACAGCCTACCTTGATCTGGCCAAGGCCTTTGATACTATTCCCCACTCATGAATCATAGAAAAACTCAATAAGCTAGGCATCAACCCCTATATCACTAGGTGGGTTGCAGACTGGCTCACAGGTAGAACCCACAGTGAGAAAGTAGCTGACTCCAAGTCAGACTGCTAACCAGTCACAAGTGGAGTCCCACAGGGTTTGGTCCTGGTTCCTCTTTTGTTTGGTATCTACTTCTCTGAAGTCCAGGCCAACACAAAGGGACTCTGGCTGACAAAGTTCGCAGACGATTGCAAGTTGGGAGCTATTATTAACTCCCCAAGTGATGCTGACATCCTACAGAAAGGCCTCACTGAGACCAACGACTAGTGTCAGAACCATGACCTTAAGCTCAATGCCACAATATGTGTCATCATCCCCTTTGGGAAAAACCTGGTTCCCATGAATTATCACATCGATGGTAGTGCACTGAACACAGAAGGCATTATAAGAGATCTAGGAACACAGGTTGACAGCAACCTCTCTTTTAACCACCACATTGCCACTGTGGTCAGAAAGTCCTTCTATGTGACACATCTCATTACTAAGGATTTTGCATCCAGGAAGAAAGAGGTCATTGTCTCCCTCTACTCTTCCCTCATTAGGCCAGTCATTGAGTACAATGCTCAATTTGGCTTGTACCTCACTAAACATCTTCAACAACTGGAGAGGCCAAAAAAGTACCTCACAAAGAGGATCCTAAGCCTTAAACATTTGTCCTATATGGACACATTAAAGAACTCAGCTCTGTTAGAAATGCTACATCTGAAGAAATCCCAATCCCACCGCACCACACACTCTGAAGTCCTAAACCTCATTATCACAATCAACAGAACATGCTGGAGGGACAGATTCATAACCCAGAGACTGCCCATGCTATGGAATAGACTTCCCATACATGTCAAGCAGAGCACCTCACTGGCCCTCTTCAAGAGAAATCTTGATGAGTGGATGGGAAATTGAAAATTCACCCCAGGTATCACTCCAGTGGCTTTACTCGACAGAGGCACTGGGAACTAAGGTCAGGTGGCACAATGCCAGGGTAATCCTATGGGCTAGGCTTGTAAAGGCTCCAGGGCCATTAGCCTAGTACACACCTATGAACCTATAAATGAATAACTACATCTGGTTGGAAAAAATTAACTAAAACATCACGTCAGAATCTGTAGAAGACACAAAATAAAACAACAAGTTTTGGATTATGCTTACCCTATGTCAAGTCCCATAAAAACACTCAATAGGATTCAATAAAGTCTGTGTAGGGTCTGTGTAGACCCTACATGGAATGTATCCATGTACAAGGCACGATCTTCCCTCGACAGCGTGCCATGCATATTAGTGGTGTGGCACACCTAAAGGAGGTTTTGTGGTGAGAAGCCTCAGAGAACAACACGGATAATGAATCTGTGTAACACCGCTGGCATACCCATATACCTGTCAGCCTGTTAACCTGACCAAAAGGAGTATAAGAAATATTGCCAGAGCTCTGTATGCAATTATTTCACTAACTTTGATTTATTATTATTTTTTTGCATTTATGTGCATATTTGCATGATACACAGCATTATTTAGCTATGCTTAGCTCTGTGCACCCACACATCAGATATGCACCAGACATCTAAAAATAGAAACCAGATGCTTTCAGTTCGTTTAGCTGCATGGTGCTGCAGCACCACGCAAAAACTTGTGCAGTGAAGTTGCACTGCACTCACAGTAGCACCTTTGCAGTATATGTGAAAATACATGAGCTACTTTCACTCCTCTTGTGGTGAGGTAAGCTGAGTGTTAACCTATAGTGTAGTAAGTCCTGCAAGGTGATACCTTTTATACATACTGCTGTGAACTGTGTTAGGTCAGTGACACATCAGTTCACTTTAAATTCAATTATTGTTATATTTAGAAAAGGTTCACAGTACTAAGCATCTGTTAAACATGGGTAACAGGTTTTCCATGTTTGCGTGCTGCTAAGCATCACTTAAACATTGTTTTTTCATGTTTACATGATGCTAAGTGACACACTGCATTTTTGAAAGTTGCAGTATGATGTGCAATGGTGAGAAAGCATCCTATTTAAAGGGAAATTGGCAGGAATTGCTCAGTATTCCTTAAAGCCTAATCTTGTGTGTGGGTATGGCTGTCATGGGGGAAGGAGTGTGCTTTTGGGGACAGCATTGGGGTATTCAGGAGCTATAATAACCATGTTCAAAAAGTTCACCTATGCCCTGTATTGAACACAGTACCATCTGACTTAAACATTAGTGCATCAACCCACCAAGCCACACAGACAGTTAATTAGCACAGCTGTTTTAAGCAAAACATGGTAATAGTCATTTTCTCATCATTAAACATGTTTATGCAATGCTGCTCACTGCGCTTCATCATGTAGCAACTCTGCTAAAAAAAATTAATGGAAAAGTAAGAATTTAACTGGGAATCTGGTAGAGAAATATATCACTGTAAAGCCATATACATAGTAATAGATGTAATTGAGTCATGTAATAGTAGTTCAGTGTGCAATTATCTGTACATGTAAAAAGACACCTGCTATATCAATGACTTTGTAGCTCAATCTGTGAAATGCTTTGAAAACATTTATTTTTTGGTTCACATGGTCCTGGGCTCAAATACAGCTGTGTCTAGCATTTAAAATACATGTATGTGTACATCAGCATTATAAATTGTGATACGTATGACTATATCACCAACTATTTATCCACCCAGTGCAGTACAGATAGTATGTCTGCTTCTAAATAAAGAAAGTCAGAGGCCTACACATAGGAACATATTTTAAATAATGCTATTACAAACCTAGAAAGTGCCTAGAATATCAGGTTATGCATTAGCATGAATTCCCAGAGGAATTTGAAGTATGTAATTCAAATGTCACCCAGTAATTCCAGACTGCAGTCCACAATGATTTTCCAGTCATATTCCAGACAACCACAGGTGTAAAAGTCACACACACACATATATGGGAAATGTGTAGAAACAAGGGCTGCCAGCACACATGTTCCAGATGACTACCATGACATTACATGACTTGGCAGCTGTTCAAGTGGTTAACATTATGGTTAATGTACCCCATACCTTGTTTTAGTATACACCAAGCATGTTGCCTTTTACTCTGTGAATGATAACTGTGGCTAATGTACTTACTTTAAATACATACCTTAATTTCCTGTGGGATGAGTTTCCTCAATCTGGCTCTGGCTGCTAATCAAGGCTGCCACAGGTTCCACAGTTACTCTTGTGTGGTGTCGTCTTACAAAGTCTTTACCTACTCTGTCTATGCCTATTGCCAGCAGCAGCAGCAGCATGTAGCACACACATCTGTATGTAAAACGTAGCTGCTACTAACAGTCTCTCTGTGCTGATGTATCTTTACCCCACAAATTTCTATCCCAACATATACGAAAGGGAATGCGATCTACACTGATGCCTTGTATCTTGTTGAGTAGTTACATGGGACTGGCTGATTGTACTGCAAATCAGCTGTGCAGGCTGCATTTAGCATTTCTGAAGCACAGACTGGTTCAGATGCAATCAACTACTAATGAGAACTAGCATAAAAAGGCATATTTGTAGCTAGGCAAACCACCGTTGATGAGAGTTACTTCTTATGTGTAATTTGTTGACACATTTCTTGTACAGCAGTATCTTTCAACAGAGGAGTATTGTACTCCATCAGGCATGTAACCATTTTGTTTCCAACATGATGCTTATGTTTGAATATACCTAGGAAGAATGTAGATTACATCATTAAACCTTTGTCAGAACTGTACTGATGACATGGCATTGATCTCCAGCCCTGTTAGACGTACAGAGGATGTAAAGTACTGTACACCAAGAGTATAATACTGCCTGATAACTAGGTGCACAGGTCTCCTAGGTATTTCCAATGATAGCAGTTATAATAGCACATTGCTGTTTTGTTGGCACTATTTATTTTTATTTATTTATTTTTTGGGGGGCTGTATATTTCTTGGTATGGGGCACACTACAATGGACTGCTGTGCTGGGTGTGTGAGCATACATGAGTATCTGCCATGCCACAAACAGGAATATGTCACAATTGCTACTATCCTAGTTGCATCCACACCCTTTGTATTTTTGGCCCACTGTTGATTATGAGATGTGTAAACAAGCCGTGAATACTGAGATCCTTCCTCTGGTGCTGTATCTCTACATAGTTTACTCGTACATATGTGATCCTTATATGTGTTCTCATTTCTTTGTATTTCAGTAAACATCATGCACGCACATTACAGGCACCATTTTCTGAGGCAGAAAAAGACCTCATCATTGAAGCATTGTGACATTATCAAGTCTTGCTGTCCCAAGGGAGGGCAAAGAAGTCAGAACGTGCAGCCTTGTGGGATGAACTGGTGCACAACATCAGTGCCGTGGGTCATCAAAATCATAGCTATGAGTAGGCACAACACTGTGCCACAGACATGATCAATGCAGCAAGGAAGCACACAGCTGACATGGCCAGGGATCATCAGGTCACTGGCACTGGTGGTGGTCCTGCAGCAGAACCTCCTCTCATAGCCACAGAGGAATTCCTGGCAAACCTTGCTACACAGAACAGCTCCCAGACATCCATCAGCCAATATGTTGTGGATGTGGGTGCCACCCGTTCCTCTCAAGAGGAGCTTCATCTGCTTAGTTAGATCAGCAGTAGAATACTGTTGCATTCATCCTGTCAAGGTGTCTATAGTTTTACATGGGTGTTGGGTGTTTTTTTGGCTAGAAAGAAAGTTAGCTACAGTTTTAAGCTCATGTACAGATTGTCACCCACATACTTTTTAACATTGCAGTTACTGTAAATATGAGATTGTCAGATGTATTACCCCCTGTTATACTGTAATATGTGGTGCTGTTGCTATTATGTCTCCCTCAACTTTTTTCAGGACTGTCAGGAATTGGAAGAGGCCACGCTCCTGCTACTGATAAGCAGAAAACTGTTATGTCAGAGTTGTAGAAATATTTCAATGTATTAGCTAAAGTGTCATCACAAGCCTGCTGGCTGGCTTGATGTACTGTCTGCATAATTGTCAACTGTACATATATTTTCTGAATGTCCACAGTTTAGACTCATACCTCTGCATTGTAGGTATGATCATAGTAACTGACTTGAAAACTATTGTCAGGACATTAATGATTGCCGTAACTGTCAACTTTACAGATTTTGCAGATACAGATTTTGCAGAATGTCCACAGTGTACATCATTTATTCTTTTTTTCATAGGATTGTTGTTTTCTGAATAATTATTTCCAAATCATTACAGATTGTGGTTAGAAAGTAATGTACACATGTCCTACTCTGTGAGGTTTGGAGACACAAGTCTGTAATAGTGACAGCAGTGTATGCAGCTTAACATATATTGCACCATAGTAGTGCAGAGCATAGTAGTGCAGGTATTAATGTATTGCTTTCATTTTTATCACAGGTGACCAGAGAGGTTGGCCTTTGTCCCTTACAACACCTGATGTCAATGTCTTTTCAGACTCTGATGATGATGGTGGCCATATTGAAGCACAGCTGGGGGCTTCAGAGGCAAAATCAGACACAGAGATTTGCATCCTTTGGCCACCCTCATTACCCCCATACACAGCCAGTATGCCTATACATACCCAGTCCCCTGAGGCCACAGATATTGGACAGTCAGAATGTGGGGACATTGAAGAGGGAAGTGTGGCTACTGTGGCTTCATTGGCTGTTGACGCTGGCCCCAGCCAAACTGTTGGCGAGGTTATACACAGTTGGATTGATAGGGGTGCTCATAGGAGCCCTGCTGTTCCTCCACCTGTTGCAGACATCTCATCCATCACTTGTCACTAAGCATATATGTTTAGAATAGTCATGGAGGCACAGACAGGTTTGGAAAGGAACTCCTGACGAATGCTCAGAGTTATGGATGCAGCACAGTCTGACTTCCATGACTGCCTCCACCATGTTGCTGATAACCTGGATCGGTTGACTGACACAGTGGAAACAGACAGGTCTGAGACAGATTGCAGACTATCTGTTGTCGAATGCACATTGTCTGTGATGGAACATCTGGTTGGAGTTGAGCGTCGGTCTCGTGGGCATAGGTCAGCAACTACATCTGTCGAGTGTCAATGTGGCCATGCACAATTATGCTCCCATAGTGGCAGTAAATCCAGATCTTCAGAGGGGAGTGTGCTGTCCACATCAAATCATAGCAGGCCATGAAGTCATGGTCCTAGGCTTTCTTGTGCAGGACACATGCTCAGCAGACATCAGTCACATTCAGGTAGTAGCACAGCATCTGAACCTGGGCATGGGGGTTACCAGTGCAACTCCTGGCAGAGACAGTTCTCAAGTTCAGGCATGGACACGATGAACTGTCAGCTCTACCATGGATGGCTCGCAGCTGTCCAACATACAGATACGTAGGGCTAGCACTGAGCTTGGCTGTGTTCATGCAAACACTCATGCACCAATTTCACAATGAGGGCACCTACAGACACACACACATTTAAATGCCATGATCCATTTTGCCTGCTTCCCTTGCTTACTCACACACATGCTTGCAAACCTATTGGGTCAGCCTTGGCCTCCTGCACCCCCACACAACACTCTGTGCAGGTGATGATAACTGTGCTACATCCCAGTCATCTTTGTCATGGATACAAGGAAATAAACCTATGTATCTGATGCACAGGGTGACTAAACTACATTATTATGAATTACTTTCATCAGCTGGTGCTGTTGACATGCTAGTTGTTCTTGTCATTTACAGGTATTGTACTTTGCCATTTATACTGTGGATAGCATAATAATTTGTTTATGTTAAAATGGATGCTGTTGAAAGGGCTGTGGAGTCACACATTGAAGTGTGTCTCATGGGAATATGCATGTTTCTCTTTCAGGATTGTGTAGTACACACCTATGGGTACACATCTACAATCAACCCATCAATGTCAGAGCACAGGATTGTATGTCAGCACAGAAGACAAATGTCATCAGAGCAGTAGTACAGTATAGGATCGTATATTCATAGGTTCATAGGTGTTTACTAGTATAATGACCACAAGGGCCTTTTTAAGTCTAACCATGCATCCCAAATCTCTGACCAGTTCTGGTACCCTCGATAAGTGTAAGCAGGGGTTTGGGAGATGAAACACGTACAAACAGGGGCCTGGGAGATGAACCATTTACAGGTTCCTGTGCCCATTAGAGACATAGGTGCCAAACTAAGGATGAATTTCCTGTTCTCCATCGAATTGTCCAAGTTGTACTTGAATTGAGTTAGGGAGGAACTCTGCTTCACATGGATGGTGAGCCTGTTCCATAGACAGGATAATCTCTGGGATACATACCCATCTCTCCAGCAGTTCCTAGTTATATCACAGGCAAGGTTTAAGTCTTTAGGACAGGTAATTCTGGTTCTGTTTGTTTTGTGGATATGCAGGAGGTCCATCAAAATGGGGTCGGACAATGTTCTGTATGCCAGGCATAGGTCTCTCCTTAAACACCTGTAGGAGACAGAATACAGGGATAGGGCTTGAGGCAGTCTGCATAGGACATTTTACTTATGCCATGTATTATTTTAGTGAGGAACCTTTGTAGACATTCCAGTTGTGGATATGCCTGGTTAGGTACATACCAAACGGGGTATTGTACTCAACGACAGGTTTGATGAATGCCAAATACAGTGGAACAATGACTTCCTTGGACATTTGTTTATAAGTTACACAACATAGAATGATTTCCTCACTACTGTAGACATGTGATGTTCAAAGGCTATATTACTATCTATGTGTGTTCCTACGTCCCTGACTACTGGTTCAACTCTAAGAGGTGTGTTGTCAGTTACCAGGGGTGGATGACTTCCCTAAGGATACTGTTATGCATTTCTTGGCATTTAGTTTTAGTCCATGTCTCTGAAACCAGTTGTTTGTCAGTGTCAGCCCCTCCTGAAGAACATTTGTGTCAGTGTGGGATTCAATGACAGCTCCTAATTTGCAATCATCTGGAATTGTAATCAGCCAGAGACCACTGACATTGGCCTTAACTTCAGAGAGGTAAATGCCAAAAAGTGGCAGTCAAAGGACTGATCCCTGAGATACTCCACTTGTGACTGGCCTCTTTGTAGAGGTGAACTCCCCAAGTCTAACTTCTGGTTCCTGTCTGTGAACCATGTGGCTATCCACTGGGTGACATACGAGTTTGAGCCTAACCTCTTGAGTTTATCAACAATGCCTGAATAGGGTATTGTGTCGAATGCCTTGGCAGGTCAAAGTCGGCAGTGTGAATCATTTTTCCCTCATCCATTGCTTTGGTTACCACCTCAAAGATGTCCACCAGGTTGAGTAGGCATGATCTGCCCTTGCAAAGCCTAACTGGGTTGGGTCCAGTGTCTGGATGTTTAATGTAGCTTACTGATCATTTTCATGGTAATTATGTCCATGGCTTTACATATAAGACAAGTAAGACTTATGGGTCTGTAGTTTCCGGGATCTGTAGATGGCCCACTTTTTTTGGCGGAGGGATGACCGTTGCTGTTCTCTATTCATGAGGCATGAAGCCTGTTTAGAGGCTACAGTTAAATAGTAATTCCAGAGACCCTGATAAGTCATATTTCATTCTATTTAGAATGCATCCTGGGACATTATATGGGTCCATTGATGCAATGTTCTTGGTCTTATAGAGATCATTACGGACCTGTCCCCTAGTGATAGTTGATAGTAGGGGGAGTTATATTTGATGGTATTTCCTGAGCCAAGGTTGAGGGGGAGAGAGGGGTAAAATTGAAGCTGAATTTATCAGTCAGGATGTTTGATATATCTTCTGGTGCATTATAGGTGGCACCATTTACAATGAGGTCTGCACACAATTGTGTATTGCCTTTGAGGTTGCAGACATAGCTAAAGAATGCTTTGTGGTTCTCCTTGGCCTGGGAGGCCAGAATTACATCAAATGTGGCTTTAGTAGACTTTATTTGTCCTCTAAATTGTTTGTTTAGTTTGATGAGAGTGCTGTTATCCTGCTGTGTGCTGCACCTCCTAAGTGTTGCCATGATTTTCTTCCTTCTGTTATACAGCCTACTTTTTTGTGATTCCACCAGGGTGGCTCGTTTTTTGAGGTAGTTCCTTACTTCTTCCTGGTGGGTACAGCTGCCTCTTTGCAGCTATTAACATGCTTGTACAGGGTTTCTCTGAACAGTTCTGAATAAGCAGCAGTGTTCTCAGGGTTTATGGGGGCTTTAACTCTTGCCATGTTATCACTTAATAACAGGAGGTTAGCCTGATAATATTTCCTGAATATTCTAAGTTTACCTGGGGTCCAGGTTTTATTTTTACTTCAAATGAGACCACTTTGGGGTTTGACCTTACTAGGGAAGACATTACAGTAGGGGTGTGCAGCACTCTCCCATATTAGTGAGGACTACATCCAGTATGATTTTACTCCTAGTTAGTGTATTGACTATCTGGTCCAGGGAGTTTCTGTTTACAAAATCCAGGAATCTTTTTGCCTGCCATTTGGTGTCTTATAGGATTCCCAGTTAACAGCAGAGTAATTAAAGTCACCCATTAATATGGTATTGGGTTGAATGTTTAGTATGTCTAAAACATTTAAATACATGGCATGAGTTTCCTGGGAAATAGAGGGGGCCTATAGCTTGCAAGGAAATAGTACTGGATTTTGCCTATGGTGATTTGAACATGGAGCAGCTCAAGTGCATTGTCTTGTTTTACCAGCCTTTAAGTATATTTATTTTTGTTGTAAATAGAGACACCTCCACCTTTAGTCCCTGCCTGTGATGTAGCTGGTCTAAATGTGTGGAAGGCATTATAACCTTGCACTGCTGGTGCACTGTCTGCAATTTTAACCATGTCTCAGTGACTGCACAGATGTCTGCATTCTGTAGAGTGAATAGAGCTTCTAGGGAGTGGAGTTTTTTGTTTAGACTCCTAGCATTGGTCAGTAATACCTTTAGATTTTGTTGGTTGTGATTTGCTATGTCAGAAGTACTTTTAGTTTGGCATTGCCTAAAAAAGGCACTATGGGGGAAGATAATGTTTTAGCTAATTTTTGAAAGTCTAGACCGTAGAGGTGCAGACCATCGCTGGCAAATCAGTGTGGCCTGTTATTCATTACCTTTCATGCTGACAAATATTACACCCCCTTAGAATGACACCAGAAACTAAGTGAATTATTAAAGTCAATCATCATTTGTTCATATTGTAGCATCATCCTTGGAAAAGGTAAAATGCTGCTCAATGCTAGGCTCGTACCAGCTTGAGATACATATTCCTAGAGCTCCATGATGTCTCCCTTCATATAGTCTAGGGAGGTATGTCTCAGGTCATTTACTCCTTACATGGACTATGACTGAGTCATATTTGTACTTGTGGTCCAATGACATGAGTGTATGCGCAATGTGGTGGATCATAGCCCTGATAAGCAACTGACCATGACTTTCTCCATACTCAGCTTGATAAGAGGGACATCAGTGTGTCTCATGATGGAGTCTCCAATGACTAGAACTTTGGTTTGCCTCATGGGCTTACAGGTAAAGACTCCATGAGATGTAGCTCTATGTGCTGATGTGGGTGTTTTGAAAGAGTGCATTTGGTGCTGCTGAGGGTATTTGATATGTGTACTTCATCTAGGAGGTCTTTGTGGATTAGGAAGGTTACAGTTAAGTGCCTCAGCATATGTCTGCTTTGAATTGTGTGTGATGGGTACAACATGTGTACTACTGACAACCTTATTAACATTAGGAGTACATTTATATAAGAGCTTTGCCTCCAGTGACATTATGTAAATACATCTCTCATATACTATATCAGTTTGTTTGAAAATTAACCGTGTTAGTAAACATGAGGCAATTTCTACATTGCTGCAGGATGCCCATATCCACCAAGCTGGTAATGGAGTGGGAAAGTTCATATCCATGGCAATGACCCTTTTTTACTGATTAGACAGTTGCAGTGAGAATATTAATCAATGTCAGGAGTATCCTGCTTACAACTATGGGGGCAGTGCTTTTCACTGCAGGCTATTTGTCCTGTGTGCAACTAGATATTGGAGAAAATTCAATCATGCTTTTACAGGAAAAATGTCACTTAAGTCATCTGAGCCTGTACACAGCATCCCAAACACTTGAGGGGAAACCAATACATAGACCCTGAAAATTTAAGGATGAAGTATTTAGGCAGATATTCTGATGTTAGAAACAAATCAAGCAGTACTTACTGAAAACAAAGAATTAACTTATCAAGAATGATGAAAAGAGGGGAGTTTCATGAATGGCTACTTCCTGCCTACTAATAGCGCTGATCTCACCACAGCTTCACTCTGCTGGGCTACAATGCTCCTTTGCTTCTTCTTTCACAAGATGCAAAATGTTAGCACCAATCCCAAGATAAGAAGCAGGTCATAGCCTGTTTGGTGATCAATAGTCTTGTACAAGAGGATGCAAGTGTCTGTAGGCTTGTTGTAGTCTTTTCCAAGTAGATGCCTTGAATAGCAACCAGACCGATCTGTTCAGTTTTTCATGTATTTTGCCTTGAGTTCTGAGGTTCGTTGGATGTGACTAGGGTAGTGATCTGATGGTGATTAGGAACATAGCTGTTGCATCACAATATAATGTTCAATGTCAGATTTCATAGATGTCCAAGGTATATCTATCAAGGTGGACAGCAGCAATGATCCATGTTAGATAACATTTTCACAGCAATTCATGCAGCCTGCCCTTCAACAGCGCAATGGAAATGCTCTGCTCTGCTCAACATGGATGTGAGGCCTACTGAAAAAGGATGGTCAACGTTTGACACATGTTCCTGTCCCTCCAGCATGTCCTCTGTATGTCATACTGTACATTTAGGTTCCTGGAAGACGTACCTGTAGTCCCACATCAGTTTACACAACTTCCATATGCTGCCTGGTTATTTAAATGGCATTGTAACCTTGCTAGTTTAAAGGACTTACTGCAAACTTGAGTAAGTTCTCTGTGCATGCACAGACATCCACATCTTCACTGCAAAGAGTGCCTATAGAGAGTGTGTTTTATGCTGTGAACCCCAAGGGTTTGGTAGCATGACCCTTACTTTGCTGGAGTTATACATTGTCACATTTGTAAGTCTGCTCTTGTGACCATGTCTAATAACAGGATTATGATTCAGGTAAGTGCCATATGCCTGGCAAACAGCATACTCAACCCACCATGTTATCTCACATCATCAGGTACTGTTTCACCTTAGAATGACACCATAAACATAGTAACATCTACAAGTATGCATTGTTAGGCCACTGTGTAACCATGGCCTGTTGTGACGTATATACAAGCAATAATCTATTGCTAATGAGATTAGTTGTGCCTGTTGAAGAGAAGTGGACAACATCCTATAGGCTGATGCAAAATGATCTGTCTAACATCCAACAGATTTTCTGCAGTGAGACTAGAACCACTTCCTATCTATGTTTAGAGAACTCTAAACAGCACACAAGCATACCAAGTTGGCTTCAGTGAGAATAGAACCCCTAACTATCTAAATTTACAGACTTCAGAACACAGTACTTATTTCATGTGCCATGGCTCAAGTCTAACACTAGCATGACTTTAGGTAATCTTATAGTAGATGACATCAGCAGGCCTTGTGCAGGGCAAGGGTTTGGAGGCCTGCATCAACTGCAAGTCCCAATTTAGTGCAAACCATGCCATTGTGAAATTCACACTTATAATATTCTTTATGGAGAAAAAGACACAGTTGGCTGCAGTGAGAAGACAACCCTTACTTATCTAAGTTTACAGACTACAAAAAGCAATACTTATCACACACAGCACAGCTCAAGTCTGACACTAACATGAATTTAGGTAATCCTATAGTAGATGACATCAGCAGGCCTTGTGCAGGACAAGAGTTTGGAGGCCTGCGTCAACTGCAGTTCCCAAAACTGTGCAAAACTATACCATTGTGGAATTCACACTTATACTTTTCTTTATGGAAAGACACATACTGTTGGCTACAATGAGAAGATAACCACTACCTATCTAAGTTTACAGATTACAGAGCACAGTAGTTATCATATGCATTAGGGCTCTAGTCTGACATTAGCAGCAGCAAGCAAATAACTAAAAAAACAGAATAAAAAACAAAATGCTGTGTCAGCAAAAAGAATTTCAAGTTCGAATTTAATATAATTCAAGCCAGTAGTACAATCCAAGCCAGTAGTAAGCGCTTTCGTCTCTCATGCTAGAGACTTCTTCAGACTAATGGCTTTACCATAAAAACACACACTTTAAATACTTCATTAATCATCATTTGAAAACATCAATTAGCATTTAAAAACACAATGACATAAAATATAAAACTATGCCTATAAAAAACTTTTCTAATGTTTCAACCCCTTCCTTTTCAAATGCATTTTAAATTCTTCCCTATTATTTAATTCTTTTTCAACATTTACTATCTTAACATTAGGGTGCACTGTGTCCAGAACTATACATTTGAAATTGATTTTACATTTCTTGTCAGCATAATGTTTGCTCATAGCATTTTTGTGTCTCCATTAATAATAGCATAATTATGCTCATAAATTCTTTTGTATAGTTCTCTTTTAGTTCTCCCCACATAAAATGATCTACATTCTAAACACATTAATAAATAACATTTTTTGATTTACATGTAAACCTCCCTGGGACCTGAACTACTGTTTTCCCTATCAATATTTCACCACTGTCAGTAAATAAATATTGGCAGTAATTACAATTATAGCACTTAACCATCCCTTTTCTTACCTCAACTTCTTTAACCTTATTAAGTTTACTTTGAAAAAAAATCTTTAAAATTTCTGGCCCTTTTTTGTACAAACCTAGGTTCATTTCCTATTTTCTCTGCAATTTCTTTATTTCCCTTAAGAATTCCCCAGTTCCTTCTAACTATATTTCTTATAGTGTTGGAATCTGTACTGTTTTGTATAGCTAAAGCTGTCGTATATATTTTTTGTGTCTTATCACATATATAATCTTGTTCTATATTATTTCTTTTACTCAACTCATCAGTGAACAATCTCTCTACTTCTTCTTGTGGATATCCTCTAATTTTCATTCTTTTACAAAAATTAGAAGCTTCAAGCTCAAACACTTCATCTTCTTTGGTTAAATTACTAATCCTTTTTAGTTGTCCCTTTACTATTAACATGACTTTAGATAATTGTTTAGTAGATGACATCAGCAGGCCTTATGCAGGACAAGCATTTGGAGGCCTGCAACAACTGTAAGGTCCAAAACAGTACAAACCCATGCCAGTTTGGAATTCACTCTTGTTCTCTAGAGAGATACACACACATGCACACATACACACCAAGTGGGCTGGTGTGAGATTAAAAACCCTACCTATCTAGTTTCACAGACTAACACAAGCTACAAAACACAGTACTTTAATGTACACACCATGGCTCAAGTCTGATATTGACGGAACTTTAGGTAACCTTATAGTAGCTGACATCAGTAGGCTTTGTGCAGGACAAGAGTTGGAAGGTCTGCATCAATTGTAAGGCCCAAAATTGAACAAATTCATGCCAGTTTGTAAGTCAGTGTGGGACTCACACTTGTTCTTTATGAAGACACACACACACATACACACACGCCATGTAGGCTGAAGTGAGATTAGAAGCCTGCCTATCTCGTTTTACAGACTACAGAACACAGTACTTAATGCATGAGACAGAGAGAGAGATTGAGAGAGAGAAATTGACAGAAATGCATGTGTGTGTGTGTGTGTGTGTGTGTGTGTGTGTGTGTGTGTGTGTGTGTGTGTGTGTATGTATATATATATATATATATATATATATATATATATATATATATATATATATATATAAAACTTTTATTTACCAGGAAAGTCCAACTTGGAACGAGCCAATTTTCAGCTGATGCCTAATGAGAAACACTTCAGATGCATGTCTTTGTAACATGGGAGGAAACCAGAGTACCCAGAGGAAACTCACATGAATGCAGGGAGGACATGTAGATTCTGCACAGAAGGCACCCCAGTTGAGAACTGAACCAGAGAACCTCTTGCTGTGAGATGACAACGCAAATGACTGTACCACTGCACCATCCAAATATATTATATATTATATATATATATATATATATATATATATATATATATAGAGAGAGAGAGAGAGAGAGAGATAAATATGTGTGTGCATATATATATATATATATATATATATATATATATATAGAGAGAGAGAGAGAGAGAGATAAATATGTGTGTGTGTGTGTGTGTGTGTGTGTGTATATATGTATATATATATATACACACACACACACACACACACACACACACACACACACACACACACACACACACACACACACACACACACACACACACACACACACACACACACACACACACACACAGATTTATCCCCAGGATTTAATAAAATTCATGTAGGCACAGTGTAGAGCCTACATGGAATGTATCCATGTACATGGCCACGGTTCCCAGTCAGCAACATACCATGCATATTAATAATGGTGTGCTGCCTAGTGAAAGTCAAGGAACATGGATATTGAATCAGTTTAGGGAGAGGTGTAGTGGCTACCCATGGCTGTAGATGAGTGTGAATCTCCCTGTAATGCTTCCTGCCACTGTTGTAATGTTGTGAAGTGTGTCAAATGTATAATATGTCAATTTAATGATGTTTCATGGTTTTATTTTTTAATTGCTTTTTTTTATTTTAACTGCATGTTTGAGCAGCACGGAGCGCAGCAATGCCAAGCTTGCTCACATATAGCAGCTGACACCTGCCAGACATCTAAAAATAGAAACCAGATGTAATTAATTATCATAATTATTTATTTTTTTTAATTACTGTTTGCTTGTCCCAACATGGAGTGCAGCAATGCCAAGCTGTGCTCACACATAGACAGCTGACAACCACCAGACATCTAAAAATAGAAACTTGATGTAATACAGGCTTTTCAAGTTGGTAAAGCACAAAGAGTTAGACTTACAGATATGGAGCATCTCTAGTAGGGCACGGTCCAAGATTGCCTTGTAGGTGAGAAACAGATCACCTCTGAGCAACCTGTATGATACCGAGTAGAGTGATAGTGATTTGAGCCTGTTTGCATAGGAGAGGTGTTGGAGGCCATAAATTCTTTTTGTGAATTATTTCTGTGGCCATTTCAGTTGGTGCAGATGCTTGGAGAGGTACGTACCAAATGGGGAGATATACTCAATTATTGGTCTAATAAGGGAGGAGTATAGAGAATTAATAACCTCTTTTTTTCTGGATGCAATCCCTTTACTTATGAGATGAACCAAGTAAAAGGGTTTTTGACCACTTCCAGTACATGATGGCTGAATGTTAGATTGTTATCAATTTGAGTACCCAGGTCTCTCACCACAGGTTGTGCATTTAGGGGGTTGCCATTGATATGGTAATCAGTAGGAACCATGGTTTTGCAGAATGGTATGACGATACATTTTTTTGCATTTGCTTGAGGCCGTGACTTTGGCACCAGTCTTTAGTTGCTTTGAGATCCTCTTGCATTATGTTAACATCATCTGGGGAGTCAATGACAGCACCCAACTTACAGTCATTTGCAAACTTGGTCAGCCACAGGCATTTTCGGTTTGCCTGGTCCTCCAAGAAGTTGATGCCAAACAGTAGGGGTCCTAGGACAGATTCCTGAGGAACTCCAATAGTGATAGGTCTGCTATTGGAGGTGGAGGCACCTATTTTGACCTTGAGGGTCCTGTCGGTGAGCCAGTTGGCCACCCACCTAATGAGATAGGGATTTACACCAAGTTGTGTTAGCTTTTCTATGATGTCTGAGTGGGGGATTGTGTCAAAGGCCTTGGCTAAGTTCAAGGTAAGCTGTATGTACTGACTTTCCTTCATACAGGGCCCTGTTGACAGTCTCAGAAAAGTCAACCAGGTTCAACAGGAAAGATCTGCCCTTGAGGAATCCAAACTTGGTGGGGTCAAGTGTTTGGAGATCACCTATGTCCTTGTTTATGAGATCCATAATATTATGCTCCATGGCTTTACAGATCAGACTTATCAAGCTAATGGGGTGATAGTTGCCAGGGTCAGCAGTGGTACCACCTTTGTGCAAGGGGATGACAATGGCAGTTCTCCACTTTGCTGGGATGAAGCCTGTACTTAGGCTGTGGTTGAATAGGGAGCTCCTGCTCCCCTTCCTGACTCACACACATGCTATCAATCATTTGAGAAAGCCTAGGACTCCAGAACCCCCACACAACACCCTCTGTAAGTGATGATACCTGTGCCACATCCCTGTCATCCTTCTCATCAATGCAAGGAAATGACACTATGTGTCTTATGCACAGGGTGACTATATTACTTGACATGTACTTGAGTAATGCATTATTGTTTTGCCATGGCACTTGTAGTGGTCACCAACAGATACTGGATGGTAGCATGTGTCATGAGTGCGTAACATACTTTTGTGTATCTTATGTTGTATGATGTTGTATTGGTGGTATTGTTACACAATGACAGGTGTGTTTCGGACCCGTGTAAGTTCATGCTCCAGGAGTCTGAGGGGGATAACCTCTGGACACATGGTGGCAGTAAAGTGGCACATGATGGCATGGCAGCACAGCAGAAATATAACTTCAGCAAGGTACAGCAGTATACATGCATGGCTCCATAAGTTCATATGTGTATAACTGTCTAACAAGGACAATGGAGGCAGTCAGTGTACATATGCATTCATAATTTGTGATAAGGTCTGCTACCCTTGATAAGTGTCAAATCTACAAGCTGTGATGATGTAATTGACCCATCTACAAATATCCTGTGTCCAGTTCCGACAGTTGGCCAACATCAGTTATGCTTGTTGTGTTCTGCATTCCATTGTGTAACCTGCACATGATGTGTCTCACAGCAGATGTATGCTTTACATGCATGGGGGGCTTGTTTTATGTAGGGTGTACTGTCTGTGTTACATAGCAGTTTCCCTATTATGTACTATGTATACAATGTTGATATTGTAGGTGTGTAGAATGGTTTACCTTCAAAATCTTGAGGGTCGAAACATCAAAAGCATTTCCGCAAACTCCGAACTGCTCCTTCCTCAAAATCTCGAATGCCGCTGTTCCGAACCACAAAATCTTATTGACCCATTTTTTCACTTGTTTGAAGGTATGGCATGGTCAGAAATGTCGACGTTCAATGTTTTTTTGACTTTCAGAAGATTTGGCTGTACGGGTTTTGCAGAAACATTTTGGTGGTGTGCACATTCGTGTATGTGCTTTCGACATTTTAAAGGTAAACCGTGCAGAACACGTGAGACGTGTTACTCTTGTCATGGCAACTCGGACGATACACAGTGTGATCTGAAACCTCTCTGTATGGGGACATATACATCCCCTTCAAAGCATTTAGGAGACAGACTACATTTGTACGGTCATGACATGGACTTTATAGGACATGCTATCTACACTGTATATTGGTATATCATGACGCCTGTGTAGCTGCTATGGTTGTACAATATGCCTGTGTGGTGACATGCAAGGGTGCCATTGCACACAATGATAGCTGTACTGGCTGACACATTCAGTATAGAAATGACAGTCTGAGATTTACACCCAAAACTTGTTGGTATAGGTGGTACAACAGTGAATGCATCCCCACATCCTAACGAACAGTGACCATCAAAGGGTACAGTACTGTGTGTCCATACCTTCATGTGTTATGGCTCAAGTGTGTGTGGTATGCAGACACTACAATATTGTCTCTGGTTAGTATCACATCAGTTCCAACATGTGATGTATATACTCGTGGGTGAAGAGTAGGCACACAGACCTGGCCTCACATGTTTGCACTTAATGTGCCTCTGATCACCATGTGTCTACAGTGGTATTGCAGGAATCATATGGCATAGCTGAGGCCACATCACCAGTAGGTGCCATACTCATAACCTCCACATACTTTTTCCTCAGCTTGCCAATATCTGAGTGCAATGATCATTTGTTGATGTTCCTTTCCCAGCTTTACTGGCACTTGCACACAACAGTATGGTACCCCAAAAGGTCACTTCACATATTCAGTATGTGCTCACTGCTGATCGTCTGCAACAACTACATTGCCACCTATGGCATATAGACTGCTTAGAGCCGATCTGTACCTTGCATACAGGGCAAAGTGTGACCCTGCTGGAGTGCATATGCTGCCTATCTGGAGGAAGCATAGTAGATGGATGACTCACTATAAGGACATTAACCTACTATGTGACATTAGTACTGCATGCATGTGGCATCCAGGAATTGGTGGAGTACCCTGGATGCTGATGACTGTGAGACCCCCATCATGTCCTCACTTGGTCTTTGGAAGATACCTGTAGCTATTATCTTAATGGCTACACATACCTTTGTTTGCACTGGGATGAGTTCCCGTTTGTTGGCTCTGGGTCTGAGATGAGGGTGGCAGAGCTCAATGCGTTGTTGTAGCATGTCCTTGTCCACCCTGTAGCGCTCTACAATCTCCAGCTCATGTAGCTTCTGCACTGCTGCACTTCACACAAACTGGCTAAGACTTATTGAGTAGATTTTAGACAAGTGGCACAGCAGGCAAATGTGGAATTAATATCATACAGAGGTTAATAATAGTATAGCACACACACAGTTACAGTCTGTAAAACACAACTTATTATTAGTTCACATCCAAAATATCTGCTTACTTCAAGATTATAACCCTGAACACCATCACACAAGCTGATTGCCTTAGTCATTTGAGCCACAAAAGCAGCTTAACAGAAAGGGGGTCTTCCATCACACAATAACCTTCATAAATATGTACATTGCTATTCCTCAGTTACCTAACACATACAATGGAAGACCAATTCTATATTCCTGTCCTGAGACTGTGTGGCATACTAACTGTGTAAAATGCTCATATAGCATAGATAAGTTACTGTTATGGCAGTTGCAAGAGGACACTGCTGTTTAGAATGGTGGGGGGACAAACAATATGTTCTGTTAGGATACACACTAATCTGACTATCATTAAACTCACTTTCTAACATCTCCCTTGAATGACAGTAATCTGTTGCAGTAGGACTGCATGAATATTCCATGCATGAGTCCTACTGATTACAAATGGAAACATGATAGTGGAATGGTGTCTGTAGTCCCATGTGGATGTAATTTCTGTCTATATAGCCCGCTATAGTTCCTTGCATAATGTAAAAGGTCCATAGCTACAGTGACATATCATAATAATCCACTAGAATGCTGTGTAGGTTACGGACTTACCTTGCAAATACAGCAGTTGACACAACTGTAGTTCAGGGATGACTCTGCTGAATGCAAGTAGTACACAGCCAATACATGGATAGGTACAGGATGTTTGAGTTGCCTAGCATCAATTTTAATATATGCATGTGAGTAGGAGTAAGGTATTAGTCCCTAGGTCCCTAGGTTGTCAGGGAATGTGCTATGCATTGCTTTATAGCCAAAGCCAAGGTGTACAGAGCACACCTATGTCTGCCTACAAGGGACATCAGCAGGAGGTTTCTCCTCCAAGTCCTCCTTTGACTCTGGTTGTGGTGACCTAGGCACTAGTGGGGGGCTACGTATCCCTTCCATTTGCTGACAGTGCTGCAGCTGTTTCCTCACATTCAGATTATGTAGCATAGCACATACTGTGAATATTTGTGCAAATGTGCATAGAGTATACTGCAAGGCTCACCAGATATAGCAAGGCACTGGAACCATGACTTCAGAAGCCTGAACAAATGCTCTATGATGTTCCGGTTTGTGCATGTGCCTCATTATGGCATTCTTCCATGGGTGTGTGTGCATTTCTGATGGATGTCACCATCCATGGTTCCAGAGCATAGCCAGCATCTCCCATTAAATGGCCCAGTGGGATGTTCCCCCTAGCAAACATCTGGTACAGCTGTGATGTGTGCCAGATATGGGAGTTGTGATAACTGCTAGGGTAGGCAGCACACATATTCATGATAATCCTCTGGGTATTGCATACAACTTGGCAGTTGATGGAGTGGTATTCCTTGTGGTTAAAGGAGATTCTACCCTACTCACCAGGTGGTGCCTTGATGTGTACATGAGTGCAATCTATGGCACCCAGTACTTCAGGGTAATGTGCTACATGGTAGAACTGTTGCATATTACTGATGCTCACCTCAGAGGAAGGGGAGAAGATATGTGCTCACTGGCAGGTGGGAGCATAGCATCCAGGAATTGATGGAGTATCCTGGATGCAGATGCCTGTGACACCCCCATCATGTTTTCAGTTGGTCTTTGAAAAGTACCTGTAGCTAGTATCTTAAGGGCTACACATAACTTAGTTTCAACTGGCATGGGTTCCCCTCTGTTAGCTCTGGCTCTGAGTTGAGGGTTGGCAGAGCTCACTGAGTTGTCATGATATGTCTTGTCCAGACTGTAGTGTTCTACAATCTCCAGCTCATGTAGCTCCTGGAAGGTTACCCTGGGCTTGAACACTCTTCTCCTTCTCGGCTCAGGCCTATTGTTAGCAGCACCAGTAGCATTGACTTCAGCATCTAGCACATACAGATGTAGAATAGATGCAGCAACCCCTAGCATTATCTCAGTTAAAATTTCCAAGTCTCTACTCCAGTGGTTCAGAGTATTGAGGGAAAATCAGAATGTAGGGTGTATGCATAATTTATATAGTTTGGGAGTAGGTCCACCATGTGGGATTGACTAATTATGATGCAGTTCACCTACTTAGATATAATTGGCATTATTTAAAGGCCCTACTTTAGTGTGCAATGCTGCGCTGTGTGCAACATCATGCAGCACAGCTATGCATAACTGTATATTAAATGAATACATCTGGTTTCCATTTATAGCTGTCTAGCTCATGATTGAGATGTGGGTGGTCTGATCGCACGAACATTTGAAGCAAGCGGCGTGCTGTGCAAACTGAATACATGCATTTGGTCGCGTGACCGAATGTCGATCAGTTGTAATTCTGAACCTAAATGTCGAATCTCAAACTCGCAACCATTATTGCTGTAGTAACAGACAGGGTACTTGGTTTGCCATAAATTTTTCTGTTCATCTTGGCAGTTATTTTGTAATTTTCTATGTATTGTTTAACCTTTGCATATGTTTTCTTTCTTTTTTTTAGTCTGTCCTATCATTTTGTCATATTTAAGTCTTATTTATTCACTTTTAAGCATCATGTGGATTGTATTTATTACTTATGCATTGTAATTTATATTTTGAGAAGTGTAATATGACTACTGTAAGTTGGCAGAGTTGGTTACCCACCTTCAGTTTAGCCAAATTGTTTTTGTTTTGTGGTAGATCAAGAGTTAGTTCACTGATGAAGAGTGAATAGTAGGAAACCATGAATGACATCTTGAGATACCCTAATGTTGAGGATACCTGATAGACAATACGATTGTTTACTGTAAATTTGAAAAGTTATTATCTAGATCCCTTTCAAACCCACAGATATTTTTTGCTTCCAGATCTAGGTCTTATAATATTAAGAATCTGTGTATGATTTACAGTTTCAAAGGTTGTTTTCATGTTGATGAAGAGATCTGCTGTGAGAAGACTGTTGTTCACGTCTGAGTAGATTATATTAGTAACAGTGTAAAGAGCAATAGAGGTGTTAAAGGCATTTCAAATTTGTTTGAACAGAGGGTCTATATTTGAGATTAACCTGTAATCTTTAAATTCTTTTGGAGAGGAGACCTTGGACAGAGTTATAATTGTTGAGGGATTGAAAGTATGTATGAACATTGCCTGATGCATGTGAATGGTTGTGAATGTGAGAAAAGAATTTCAGAAATGTGGAATGCTGCCATTTTGAATATGGCTGTGTGTAAGATGTTGAAATTTTCACCTGATTTGTTATCAAACCTAGCAATTTTTTATGCAGTTCATTATTGGTTAGGTATTGCTTTTATGATCTTTCTGTCTATTTTATGAGATTGGTTATATCTGATGTAAGACATAAACATATTTGTCCCCTAAGTCTTCTGTGAATTAACAGAAAGAGGCTGCCCAGTATTTGATACAGTTGGCTAATGAAGTAAACTAAAGTCAAGAGCTGTATAGATTAGTGATCAAAGTATGTATTTTTTAATAATTGTAATGGAGGTGCCTTGTTTTCTTTTAGACAAGACCCTACCTAAAATTATTTGAGGAGGATTTTTATGATCATAAAGGACAACCATGAGATAACTGGCTTGTATTATTTGAGGAGGATTTTTATGATCATAAAGGACCACCATGAGATAACTGGCTTGTGGTCACTTAGGGTGTTTAGCGGCACATCAATTAGTAGGCATCTATGATTGCTAGTATTAGGTCCAATATTCAGTAATTTCTCGAGTAAGAGCTCAGCCACTTGCTTAACATATTGGTCAAGTTTGTGTTGCTGGAAAGCCATGTTAATTTCCATTGATTTTTGTCCTTTGGCATTTACATTAAAGTCTCCTAAGATGTTTGATTTTTGGTAAAACAGAGGGTAACATATCCAGATGGACTTTTTGCATGATGGGGATAGCAGAGGATGGAGGTACATATACCATGGCAATATGTAATTTAGCATGATTAGTTAATGTGAAGTAAAGTTTGTAACTGTTCAATATAGATCAATGTACTACCGTAGTAAATAAATATAAACAAATAAACAATTGCCTGAAACTGAGGGAAGACTGTTATTATTACTGGATTTGGATTTAGTTACTGATGATATTACAGTATCAGTATTTTCCTGGTTAATGGATAGAAACAACCATATGCTCTGTTACCTAACCTTATATATGTGTGAATTGTGTAAGTTGAGGATGCATAGTGAGACCATTGTAAGCCACCATTGTGTCATTTTTCAGTTATAGTAAATATATTGGGGTTTCAATCTTTATCTATGATCAAGACTGGTTCATTTTTTATTAATGTCTGCAACACTAAGTCATGATCTTTTGAGGTCCTTATGTTTTTTTTTTTTTGTAGCAGGAGAAGGACTGCTTTTTGATAGATTTTGGTGTCCCGTGTCACCTGAAGACAGTAGCGTCTGGATTACCAAGTAGAGTCCAATGAGCAGTTTCATGAAGTATGTAGAATTTGGCATATGTTGTTGGAGGATTTAACAGCATTAAGAATTGTCTTTTTCCTGATGTAAGTCAACATATAGGAAGAAAGCCTTAGGTATGTTTGGTGATCTTATTGTAAAAGAAAGATTTCTGGAGTGGTATGATATATGTATTAAAGAGGAGGAAGAAGATTAAGGTTAGTTCCAATGGTGACAGAAAAAAACAATCGGATAGAAGTACAATGAGTAAAAGGCAGAATAAGTCAGAATCCTTTCATGTAAAAAGATATATGTTTTGTGGTTATCTGTATACGTTTGTTGAAAAGGGATGGAGGACGGTTTAAGGTTTAAAAGTGCTATGTAGAAGTGTGAAGCAAATCAACTAATCAACAAGCAGTGAATGTTAAACAATATAGTAAATATGGTATGGAGATCTAAAGAGGTGTTACATTTGGTAATAATGCAGGAGGACATAACTATTGGATGAAAGGGAATAACATTGCCTCATTTTTTGTTAATGGCTTCTGTAAAAGATATGCTAATGATGAGGAAGATATTAGTAGTATGGCTGTGTATGGGAGATGTTGTGTTAACCAAGAGTTGTGTTAACAAAGAGGCTGTGTATGAGAGATGTGTTAACTAAGAGGAGGGAATTAGTACTATGACTGTGTGTGATACATTTATAATACCATGCAGAAAACAAACTTTATTTAGCTCTTATTGTAATAATATAATCAGGAAAATAAATAAGGCAATAGTCTTTTTCTCAGGTTAAAACCTTGTCAACCATACTCTACTCAGCTAAATTATAAGCATTTCTGAAGAGCTGTCTACAAGATGGTGAGTAATTTAAAACGTATCCTGGAGGAGAAGCACAAGTTTAGAACAAATTATTAACATCAGTGGATATTGTCTGTAATTTAGATAATAATTAACTTTCTGATTTGTAAATAGCACCCAGTAAGATGATTTCAATAACTGAATACATATAATTGATATATAAAGACACAGCACTTTTTGAATTACAAAAAAAAAAAAAAAATCTTGAACACAATTTGATACATTAAACAGAAAAATAAAGTATCCAAAGAATTACAAAAATATTTAAATATTATCAGATCAACAAAGCATCTCATTGTAAGTCAGAAAGACAAAGGTATATGGGCACATTTGTCTACCCATAGCTAGTCCTTTGCATTGAAAATGAAATTTCTTCCTTGAAATTCATACCTATTATAACACAAAATGATTTCATAAGAATTCATTCATAAAGTAGCAAAGCTCTGTTTGCATTCAGAAGAGTGGTTATTAAGCATTCTAGCCCTCTCAGGACTTTATGATGCAAGATATTACTATATAATGAGTTTATAGCTGCTATAATGAGAAAACCAGTCTTATTAATGATGGTTCAGTTTCATTTGCTCAATAAGTTTGGATTCTTCTTTAAACAAGCTAATATTTTTCCTGTGTGAAATGTTTGAATTTGTAATCTAAAAAACGTAGCTATGGCTTCAGCGATAGAACCTCAGGATGAAACAGTAGGACTGAATGGAGGAAAAGTTGTACATGTATGCCCTTTGGGAGTTCCATACAAGTGAATAACTGATTGCCCATGAGATACTCATACAATCATTTTCTTAGCAAACCATTATACGATAATAATCAGTTACTTACATCTCACTATAATTTAGTTAAATATTCCAAAATCAACTTCTTTGCAGTCCTCTTTTTATAAAATAATTCAGAAATTGCATTATTATAGTAGTACCTATTCATAATTTCAACATAGCTTCCTTTATCAACTAATTATAAATCTCTAATTAATTAATTTTATCAATGCAATTCTTTTATATAGACTGTGACATCACAGAAAAAAACACTTAGTCTAATCGTTCTAGTTTCTAACTATTTCTAAGAGAAAACACAAGTCTAAGATAAACTTGCATATAGAGCAAGACAGTGCTGGTGAGTTGGATGGTCAAGACAAAAATGCTTAGTGCTCCCTGATTCTCTCTGTTTTTAAAATCATATTCCTGGTCCACATTACATCATTTTTCACACTTCCCTGGGTTCCCAGGCTAACAGAAATTACATTTACATTCTTCACCTCTGGGCAGAAACCAGAGCAATAAAGAACATTTATGCATGCCAATTCTGCCCATTAACTCTGGCCTTAAACAATAGCAAGAATTTCTTCACCTAGACAGGCCGGAGCCAACTTTAGATCAAAGGGTCACAACATGCTTTACTTGGTCAGAAGAGTGCACTGTTGTTACATTTTTGTAACAATGTTTTCTTCATTTAAGACAACAAGCCTGTGGCTTACATTAATATTTACAAATGACAGAATTATCTATAAAATTCTATCTGGTTAGGCTGGCAGCCTTCACCTATCTCCACTAGCTTTCCCCTATCATCATACATCTACTCCCAGGAGAACTCAAGATATTTTTTTCAAGTGACCCTTGAGAAACACTGCTTGAGAGGGTTAGGTCTATCTGAGTATACCTTACCCCATTTCCTGTCTTGAGAGCCCATCTGCATTGGCATTGCTAATCCCACCACTACCACCCAATTAATATGGTGATGCCCATGCCCTGGCCCAGCAATCAAGGAGCCTCAATCCACTAACACCAGTGAGGGGTGTCTCATATAGGGGGAAAGGATAACAAATACACACAGTAAAGTGCAATTTCCCTTAAGAGCATACAGAGATCACAGTCAGTTCGTGGCTGGTCGCTCCCTTGCTCTCCAGGTCCACAATAACACTCCCCACTGGCACAGCTATAGGGTCCAGATCTCAGCCTAGTGGGCAAGCTAAAACCTCCAGCACCCTCTCTGTCCAACCAGTGCTTCATGTCCCTTCCCAAGTAGCTCACACACACACACACACACACACACACACACACACACACACACACACACACACACACACATGCACACACATGCACACACACACACACACACACACACACACACACACACACACACACACACACACACACACACACACTTTGAGAAGAGTTTATATAACCACACAGACTCTCCTGGGGAAGGCTGGCACAGGTTCCGCCTTTTCCAAGACTATACAGTAGTACCAGCTGCCAGCGCCCAATAATATTTATCAGCTACTCAAAGGCCCTTAAAAGGGTGTCCAATTATTACTGTTTAATATTATTATCCAATTGGTAGTATAGCCCAGGGCTAAAGCTATTAGAGTGGCTTTGTACAATTTTACCAAAGGCATGCAAGTACTCTAAAGAGCTTGAATTATCTCTACAAAAACAGCCACAGTTGAAAGGGTTTAAAAATGTTTAATAACAAATAGTCAAAATATAAGACTATACTTTTTACTACATAGTGATAGTCAAGAGTTTAGAGATCACAGAGAAATACTTAAAAAATCAGTAGTACAGATCTGACATCAAAGAAAAACACTTAGTCTAATATTTCTAATTTCTATCTATTTCTAAGAGAAAACACAAGTCTAAGATAAACTTACATATAGAACAAGACAGTGCTGGTGAGTTGGATGGTCAAGACAATAATGTTTAGTGCTCTCTGATTCTCTCTGTTTTTAAAATCACATTCCTGGTTCACATTACATAATTCTTCACACTTCCTTTGGTTCTCAGGCTAACAGAAACTACATTTACATTATTCACCTCTGGGCAGAAACCAGAGCAATAAAGGACATTTTTGCATGTAAATTCCGGCCATTAACTCTGGCCTTAAAACAATAAGAATTCTTTCACCTAGACAGGCTGGAGCCAACTTTAGATCAAAGGGTCACAACATGCTTTACTTGGTCAGCAGAGTGCACTGTTGTTACATTTTTGTACCATCATTTTTTCCATTTAAGACAAGAAGCCTGTGGCTTACATTAATATTTACAAATGACAAAATTATCTGTAAAATTCGATCTAGCTAGGCTGGCAGCCTTCACCTATCTCCACTAGCCTTCCCCTATCATCACATAGACTCATATTATAAAAATGCTGCAACGTGCTAAAACTGGTGTCCCTTATCTCATTGTCAAAGAATAGCTTTGATGTGCGGTACAAATCTGGTACTATATCTGAGCTATTCAGAATTACACAAACCTTATTCATTTAATTTTTGCTGCTATGTAATTTACAGGTTCATACATTATTATTAGACTATTGATCAAATAGATCATTTGTGTCCTACCTACTGCTGATGCAACTACATAATTCCCCTTTTCATGACAGATCTGTTAGACCCTCTTAGAATATCTGGAAATACCCGGGAGAGTAGGTGATCACTCCAAGTTTGCAATTATCTGCAAACTTGTTTAGCCATAAAACCTTAAAGTCAGCTTTAACTTTAAAGAAGTAAATACCAAATAAAAGTGACCCTAACACCAATTCCTCAAGGGACCTCAGTAGTAACATGCCTTTAGGAAGACAGCATGCCCCCAATCCTGTATGACTGAGTACTGTTAGTGAGCCAGTTTGATATCCTTTGTGTAATCTCAGGGTTTACATTTCATTTAATGAGCTTGCTGGCAAAGTGAGAATGAGGAATGGTCTGAAGGCCCATGCAAGGTTAAAGTAAGTGGTAAGTACTGAGTCACCCCATCTAATGCCTCAGTGACTTTATCAAAGAATTCTAAGTTTAGTATGCATGATATTCTTTTTATATTCCCAAATTAGTTGTTATGTCCAGACAATGCATCTGGCTGCTTTCTTTTCAGTATTAAGTTCAGACTTACCAACTCATTGCTACATTTGTCCAACTTCTGCCTTGCAACTGGCTTTGTGCCAGAGGAGTATAGAAATGTGTGGTCATTCCACTCCATGTGCTGCCAATATCTTTGAGTCCCATAAAGATGAGCTGCATTACTTTACAAATAAGACTGGTAAGGATTATTTGCAGGTATTCATCTGAATCACTGGTAGGTCCACCCTTGTGGAGTGGGATAAGCAAGTCTGTGATATATTAATACTGTGAACATACAAATGCAGATATATAACACAGTTTGCTATATCAATCCCTTTTGTAGGCACATAATTCAACCCTTTTCTCAAAATTATGTCCAAATCAGAAAGAACCTGCCATGTTATTATTACAATATTATTTTTTTATTTGTAAAATATGCAGTTATTGTGGTTGTTCCACTGATTGCCTTTCTTTTTTGATTTTCACAACTAATGCATCCTCCCCCAGCGTCACTACCAACTGGGTCCTCTTACATCTCAAGTTTTCCAAATGAAACAGAGAAACCTTAGAAACTGTGATTGCTAATGCAAATAAACATGCTCACATGGAATATAACATATTTCCATGTTGTCTTTATTTATATAGTAGATAAACAGTTAAATAGTGTAAATTCTTATTTTACAGTTCTGTTTATCACAGGATAATTAATGTTCTGACACATGAACTTCCCCTTTTGGTGACTTTCACCAGTGAAACAGCTGAGTGCCAGTTAATATGAGATCATTGTTGTTGAGTTTAGTACTATATTATGGTTGCAACTGGAAATGCTGAGAAGTCAAGTCTGGATTGGATGAGGGGAAGTAGGGTAACCATTGCCTTCAGAGATAAGAGGACCTCATTGTCAGTGCATTGTTTCTTTCATTTCATAATTGTCATGTAGATGGCAATCAAGGAACCAGCAGTCTGAAGTAGCATTTCATTTTATTTACTTAAATATGTTAAAACAGGTATGTGGGCTGATGCTAGGACAATTTTCAGTCACTACCCAGGCAATGAGGAAACATGGCATTGTATGTATTGTAAAAAAACAATCACATGAACATGAAGTGTATGTATTGTAAAAGAATAATTACATGAACATGAAATGTAAATCATCTTAATTTCTGTGACTGATCCTCATCAAAACTGCCCAATGGAATTTAGCAATCTTAGAATTTAATAACTGAATTAACATCAGTGTGCAGTAAAGAGTAGGTCCAAATGAAATAAGAATTTTACAGCTTATACTTTTTTCTAACACAAAAATATTTACATGAATTCATATATATTTGAAATTACCACAGAACAAAAAGAGTAATAATCAGAACAGAGTTTTAATGAAAGTCCAATGAAATAATAATAAACATGCTGATTTTTTTTTATTAGACTGCTGCTGCAGGTGTGTCATAGAATAATTACTGGTTAAAAAACACAGCTCTTCAGTGCAGGCAACATATGCATGTGTTAAACTACTTTGATTGTGTGTTTGTAGGAGTTTGCACCTAAAAAAGGATCATGGTTGCTTAATAATAACAAGTAATATTGTGTACACAAAGTTGTATAACTGCACTTATGCACCCGTATTGTCTTTAGTGGTTCAAAAATCTGTGCTTTCTTCCAGACTTGTGCATATTCATACCTGAGACATGGATTGAAGTGCTTATAATGGGTGTACTGCCATGCAAGTGAGCAGCTTAAAGGAAGTAAGTCAAAACTAATGCAAAGCTGCAGTAATATTAGTAAGTAAAACATGCACACATAACACATCAGACTTAGGATATAGCCTAACAAAAATATAATCACTGCATTCAGTAAATCAGAAGTCACATATTACAGTCACACAGATGACATATAGTGTATAACCTTTAGTTAACAGAGGAGAGATCATAGGTACTAACATCTTGTCAAGATAACCATACTACAATTTCTGAAAGAGAGGCTTGATTATAGATTTAAACTTCTTAACTGTATTTTTCATTTGCAAACAAAGGTGGCAAATTCATTGCATTATACGTTTCATGACAGTACTGAGAGAATGGCTGGACAGTTACATAACAGTATCTGAGCTACAAGCAGTCCTTTAACTTTGATTCCAGCAGATAATCTAGCTTTCTTCAGTTTATGGAGCGTCAAATATGTTTCTGATGTACAATTACTTAATAGAAGAATCATGGGCTTCAAAAACTTTTACTGAAGGAATTTTATAGTCTATTTTTTATATGTTACTTACAAGTGGTTTCTACATGGTCTATAAGGCAGTGTTTTCTCTAGTTCTATTTAAAACTCTATGCATATAATATACTGCTCATGGAGCTAACATCTGATTGTGAGAAGGAGTAATAATAATAAAAATAATTATTACTAAAAGGAAAGTAAAACAACATATATACTAGTCAGTGGTTTTTGTAATTATGGAATGAGCTTACACTTAACCTTATAATTATTGCCTTCAAAATTAATCATATATGTTTATGTGCATGTTTGTGTGTGTGTGTGTGTGTGTGTGTGTGTGTGTGTGTGTGTGTGTGTGTGTGTGTGTGTGTGTGTTCTTACAGAATATCAATATGGGGTTATGGCAGTCAAGTTTCTTAAAGGCCAATAGGTCATATACATGACAACTGTAACTATGAACCCACAAGTGGCTGTGTTATCTACTTCTTATGTCAAACTTGACTATTTATTGGTAGGTCATTTCAAGTTTACTCCTGTTTGAGCTTCCTAGGAAGAATTTTCTTAGATCAAAATTTATCACATGCACAGTTTAAATGCTAGTCAGTTATGTCTATGAAGGTGGCTTCAGGCAAGAATCCACCTAGAGTACTCACTTTGCCTTTGTATTGATATAAGTGCTGCATCGGTGTTCTGGAATTTATTGGGCTTTGCATTGTCTATCAGTATATGTTGCATTAATGTTCTAGACTTTATTCTCTAACCAAATTTCTGACTTTGCTTTATTTTCTTGGTTTCTCTAGACTTCGGCAGATGATCAGATCAGATGAGAATCAGTGCTGATTGAGAAAGACAGACCTACATGGTCTCAGATAAAGCATGTAGTCGCATACTTTAATAAAAAGAGTAATTAACAAGTGGAAGCAATTTGTTAAACATTTCTCTCTCAGATGTTTTGAATTGTGGATTATACCTAAATAGGTAACTCCATCTCATAATGTGAATGTTTTTATTTTTTGAAAATGTTGGAACAGTCTGGATTAAAATGGGAGTTTCGGCTTTAACCACAAGTTCTACTCATGGAATTGTCTACTGTTAGAATATTGTTTAACACAGAGAACTCTATAGAGTTTACATTTGAAATTCTATTGCATGTAGAAGGACCTTCCTTCTATCACAGGATTGGTAGTGATGGATGATTTGTTTATAGACTATTTTAAAGTTAATTCTTTCAGACTCATAATGCGACCTTATACAGATGTACATGAGTCTGATAAATGACAAATGCAGGTACAGCTTTTTGTTGCAGTTTAATGAATTATATGCAGCTTGTTTCTTGAAACAGTTATATGTATGATGTTAATAGTCAAAGCATAATCTGCATCTTAGACTGAAATACTATCATTGTGAATTACCTACTTGTACCTCATTAGAGGGTCAGAGAAAAGGATAGATGTATGGGAAATAGAACACTAAGTGCATTAAAAGGCAACCTAGATAAGCTAATTGTTTTCTTCCTCCTTAGGAAATGTAATATAATGTAATGCTGCAGGATGTAATGAAACCTGGTTTGTTTGCATCTCCTGATTGAATTGCATTTACGAGTAATAAGTAAAGAATATGATAAAAGAAAACAAGGCATAATGAAAGTGCAAATGGATACTACAGTATGTGCCCGCTCAAGTTTAATCAGACAGAGCTATTAGTAAATGGTCTGTACAGCATTCCATGTGAATTCTTCTCATTTGTGATAGCTGTTATGGTGAACTACAAGATAATGTATTTTCCAAGTAACTGTGAGGATTTTTAATGTGTTCTGCTGTAAAGATTACTAAGTAGAACTGTGGAGAGCTTATAACAGAAAGCCAAGGTAGCATTATTGACAAAATTAAGTACCATTCATCAAAATCCTTTCAAGGGCTTCCTGTATTACAGTCATTGTACCTTGCAGAATGTAAGCAGAGCAACTGATCTTAACAAATCTATGCAGGTTATCAAGGCAAGATGGTTGCAACAAGAGGACCCAAGGATGCACAGCAGCAATCCAGAGAACCTAAAGTAGGTATTCTTCCATGCTAGTAGTGCAGTCAAAGTGCATTCCTGCAGCTGAAGTGTAACACAGAACAGCCCTAGAATTGTCCAGTCTTGACAAGTTATCATTTCTGATTTTTCAATCAAAAGAAAGCTACACAACCATGTCCAACTTCAAGAAAATATTTATTTATATCAGGAGAAGGTAATTACGTTTATGTTAATTGACTAGGAACGTAAGCTGGTTTGATAACTCTTTTCAACCATCTATGGGCACAAGACAAAGAGTACAAAGTGACACATTACTTTAATAAATGTATACAGTGTAACAATTAAGATATATGACCAAAAATGTGCACATTTCGATAATTATCTAAGTTTTAGGCAGGAAAAACAAGCATTACATTAATTTATTTCACTTTTAAAAGAATAAATAAATAGCTAATCCTAAATCATTAGTTATTTATGTGGAGGAAAATACAGAGCTTATCTAAAGAACCTTATCTTGGTTTGTGATTTACTTTGGAGTTGACTGATAACAGAAGTTCTACTTGAAATAATATTGTATTTTTTACTACTGTTTTTCATTGTTTGTATGAAGGAAGGGATAACTTGTAGACAAGAAAATTTACATTGGATTTATATTTTGTAGTTTTTACCTTTAATTTTCACTTTTGATTGTTAGAAAGGGATATATTTTAGACAGGCAAGCTGTAGCCATCCCAAAGGGCCTAGTCACCTATAAATTCACACAGACTGTAGACAGGACAATCCAGAGGTTAACTAAGCAATCCTATCTTACTTTGTGAATTACTGATCTTTCTGTTAAAAATGAAATGCAGCTGTGAGCAAATGTGAGCAGAAGCTACTGCATACATTCATGAGCAACATAAAGGAATTACTGCTTTTGCCTGACTTTCAGAACTTGTACAGTCAGAGGAACAACTTTACTGTACTTACTTTAGTATTTAGTTGTATATTGCTTGTGTGATTTTTCTCACAGAAATTGATTTAAGTTCTCTTTGAATTCTGTAGTTACTGATGTTGATTAGTCTTTTCTTGCATTCATTTGAAGCTAAATAATGGATTCCTTAAATGAGTATGCTGTTAATGATTTGCTAAAGCACAGATATCTTGTACAATATAATAACTGCTATGCATATTTAAAGGTAACAGCTGATAACACTGCTGATCTGTGCTTCTCATGTCGAAAGCTGGATGATTTGCTTACCATTATTGGAAGTCTTACTGATGATGATTGCACTTGTGCAATTGGCACAGCTTGGAGAACTGTTGTTACATGTATTAACAACTAGACTGGTGAGATAAATAATATTAGGCAAAGAGTAAATACAACACATTTAGGAAACAATGTGTCTATTGTTTGTAAAGATCATTCGACCACTATGAAACAAGAAGATGACCCTGACAACTTTGAAATTCTGGATGGAAGTATTTAGCAATCTGAGGATTCAAAGTGTTTTAGAAAGAAACAAAAAAGGAAAGAAAGAAAGAAAGGAAGGAGTTCAGAGCAAATAAGGAAGAAAAAGAACTGATAAATGTCTGTAAAGTAAAGAGAATACATACTAAATAGGATACTGTTTTGTTATGTAACAGAGATTACATGGAATGATAACATTTTTCTATCAGAAAACCTTCAGTCTACAGAAAAAGGCATACGTTTTCCAAAAGAAAAGGTAGAAAAAAGAGGCAAGGGAGAGGTGAAAATGAAGAAATCAAAATTGAATGTGGAATGACCGAAGAACATTACTGTAAGAAAACAGACAAGAAAGACAGAAGGCGACTACGTGGCTCAAGCTGTGGATGTACAAAGCCAGCTGGGTGAGAATTGTAAGCTTGAAATTTTAATATGCAATGAAAATAGTGGGCTTAATAAGTCTAATGTTGATGAAGATCATTCCTTTGTAACTATTGATAGAGCAGAGATTTCTGAATCAGAAGCTGAAGATTCTTCAGATCTGGTCAGAAATGATATTCTTGTAATTGGAGATTCGATTATTAAAGGAACTGATACGTATATCTGCAGTGAAGATCATGAACATCGAATAGTGTTATGCTTGCCAGGAGCAAAAATTGAAGATGCAAGACAAGCCCGGGAATGCCTTAATGTAAGAAAGTATGGATCTATTTTTATTCATGTTAGCACAAACAATCTCATCCACAAGGACTCTCAGACTGTTAGCAGAGAACTCACAATCCTCTTAGATAGTTTAGCTTGTACTTGCGTTAGGACATATTTTTCACAAATCAACATATAAAAAGGATAGTCAGGTCATAATACCTACATGGACAAAAATGTCCTGTTTTATAAAATTGAAATGCGTAGAGCATCCAAGCCTAGTTTTCGGCACACATGTGTTCAGACATGATGGTGTGAGACAAGAGATGGTGAGAGACACAAAATATAAGAAATGGAAGACAGGTCAAGCTACAACTTTGAAAAGTGAAATAAACAAACTGGACAGACACATTAAGCATAGTGTCAGACAAGATCAAGAAAAAAATTGAAAAAATGTATGTAAAGACATTGGGCATAATAGGAAACCTTTTTAAAGATACAAGATGTGGAAAGAGTAAAAACATACAAATTGATAAACTGTGCATAGGTTCTACAATTTTTCTCAGACACACCAGATTATAAATATATTTACAAAATCTTATGCAAAACAGTTTAGCTCCACAGTGGAGGTGATAAGTTCTCCTAGTGACATCCAGGTAACCTCAGATACTGGAATCAAGTTAGATTATATTGAAAAAGAGCTTCCCAAACTGCATCCAAATAAAGCATAAGGAGGAGACAGAATTAGTAGTAATGGCCTGAGAACACTTCAGCAGGAAGTTACAGTACCATTATATCTATTATTTACTAGGTCATACAAATATGGGGAAATTCCTCAAGATTGGAGACATGTGCTTATTAAGCCTGTCTTAAAGGGAAAGGGTAGTATGACAAACCCAGAGTCATATAGACCCTTAAGTCTACTTGCTTGTTATGGAAAAATAATGGAGAAGGTAATGCTGGATACTTTATTGTCAAAATTGGATAGGCTGAGACTTGAAACCATATATCAGATGCATATTTTGAAAATAGATCTATTACCACCTGTAACATGATGTTCTATAACAGTATAATTACAGTTATGAATGAAACAAATGTTCTGTGATATAATTTATATAGATTGAACTTCATCATTTGACAAGGTCATACACAAAACACTGATCAATAAATTAGAACAACTAGGTATCAATGTAGTCTTTATAGGATGGATAGCTGTGTGGCTTACAAATAGAACATGGCAATTATAATACAGCAATTGGACAGGTGACATTCTTAGTTATAGTCAGGGTGTCCTATGGGGCTCTGTCCTAGGCCCTTACTTGTTTAGAGTGTATGTTTAAGACCTAACATTTCATCTGAGGTATTCCGCAGACTATATGCAGATGATCTGAAATTGGGTAAACTGATTACGTGTGTTACAGCTAAGGCATGTCTGCAAGTGATCTTGACTAAATTGACCATTTCAGCACAGGAGAATAATATGCTGATAAATGCATCAAGAACTAAGCATATGAGATTTGGGAGACATAAATTGAAAGGTGAATATTTAATACAGCACACAGTGTTGAAGCTGTAGATTCATTTAAGGACCTGGGTACATGGGTAGATCCAGCTTTGAGTTTTTCTAATCATATCAACCAACTGGTTAATGATAGTTATAGAACTATAGGTTGTATAAATAGTCTAGGAAACTGGAAATGATGAGGTCATTATTTGTTATTTACATTAGACCCAAACTTGAGCGTGGAATAACAATATGGAAAACTTATAAATAAAAAATAAAAAACAAGCATGAATAAACAGGAAGGGGTACAGTGAAAATATACCAAGGGCATCCATGGATATGCAAATTTAAGTTGTTATGATAACCTAAAATATCTGAACTTGTACATCATCTCATAGATATTTCAGAAGAAATCTCATTCAGGTATTTAGGGCATTTAGAGACAACTACCTTTGGGAATATTTGGGACTATAAAAAGGTAGTAGAACATCATCAGAAAACCTATGTAGAAGATTCTATAGGAATGAGAAGTTTACTAATTGATTCTTTGATAGACTAGCTGATGCATGAAATAGACTACCAAATTAGATTAAAGCAAGTACTAGTTTAGATATTTTTAAGAACAGCCTGGACACTTATTATGGGAACAGGTGTTTTGGTATATTGGCAGGCTTGAAAGGCATTAAAGCCCTCACTTGAAATATCTGTATGCATATATGTACGTATGTATATGTAACAAGTACCTGCAAAATGTTACTGAGTAGTCAGACTGACAACAGTTGATAAGTAAGCCCTCCCCTGTCCCCCCCCCACTCCAAAAAAAATAGTATTTTGCAGCAAGTGCATGTTATGCTGGATACTCCCTTGAGTCGTGGCTCGTGACTGCTGTCCATAAGACAGAAACTGTGCTAGAGATATAATAGATTACCACCCATGCTGAGACACATAATGACAATGAACTTGGCTTCTGTGTCCTGAATGCATGTTTCCTATGCCTTGACATATCAGATGGGGGACTGCACTACAACTCTAACACAGCCAGCAAGATGGTTGTTTTATGTACCAAACTTTAAAATATGAAAAAATAGAAGCAAGATCAGTATCTCTTTATAATTTTTAGATTATGGACTGTTCCAAGACACAGCAGAATTGGCATTAGACAGAGCATTGAGGTGGAAGAGGCTGATATGATGCATGTCTAAGTAGAACTCCAAATATGCAGTAAAAGGTGCAGTACACACCAGCAATGGATAAGCAGCAGCATCTGGTTGAAAACTATGAGTCATGATAATTATAAAGTGACAGTGCTATCGATCTTAAACATGATACATGCACTGTTAATACCAGGCTATTTTTGGCAGTATAGGGTTTGATTATATTATACATTAGACATGACCTCAACACAGCAAAGAGTGGGGGTTATTGTGGATCACATGCATCATTATTTGTACTGATGACAGAAGGGATGCAAGCATAAGACTGCCAGTACAAACTGGGTTGGATCTAGGACAAGCAAAGTGTTGTAGGGAAACAGATCAAGGGGCAAAGGGCAAGTCCCACACTGTATGGATCCATACGTTGTGTCAGAGATTATGATCTCCTTTGAGAAAATGTTGTGTGCCAATAGGTGACATCAACTAGGAGCAGTTCACTTAGGATGTCATGGCTTAAGACCTCATTTGACATGGATATAGTGGCACTGCATAACCTGGGCATAGATAGAGTTCATTGGTGAAGATTGTTAGGTCTCTTGGTCTCCTGTATTAAGAAACCTGGCATTGTTTCCACTAGAAATTTGAGGTGTAGAATTGCTGCTGCAGTGGTGTGCTAATAGTGGTCTCACTGCACTAATCATTTCCTAATGCATTAATCTCATGATGGTGCAGTATGGCATCCTCATGATTGTCATGGAACATATGTAACAGCTCCATTGAAGACTGCCTGGTGCCTGGTTCAAATGTATGCACCTCTTCAGATCTATCTCCAGCACTGCATGCATGTCAGGGGCCAAATGTAGGCTGTTATGGCATCCTGTACCCCTTTATGTTCCATCTACAATGGGTGTGATCACGGCAGAAACATTGTGCACATATGTAGCAACTGGGTCTGACACAAGAAATTTGTCTCCATCTGAGAATGTTGTACCTACATCCAGTGCTGAATATGACTAATCACCCAGGAGTGGAACCAACAGTGTCACTGTGTCCTCAGACTAGGCTTACTGTTCATGAGTGTCAGCATCATTACTGGATACACTTGTGGTGCCAGCATCAGCTCTATGTTATGTTACAGACCTTTCTAGAGTTTGTCCAACACTGTGAATACCTCTGAATGCATTACATACATACCATGGTGAATCCAATGGTATATGTCACTGAGATGCCTGTATGGCATGCAGGGCATGGATGCTCATGTAGCAAATGATGTTGTAACCAACCTCACCTCAAGTGATGGCAGGATGTTGTTACAGTTCTGTAATTAATATTATACAAGAAAGTTCATTATGCTAATGAACTACCCTATACTTTGTATATCTAAGAGCAGTATATGCAAACTCCATCTCTGCTAAGAAGTACTAACTCACTGTATCACCCAATGAAATATGATGAGGGGGATTAGACCATCCAATCCTGATACTGACATCCAGGTAACTTACAGGGTGCATTTGGTACACTAACTTGGTAGAAGAGAAAACAATTTTCCAGCCCTGTGAGCTGCATTGAACCTGGAGAGCCACTGTTTCTTGTAGATCACTCTTTAAGTTTGCAGTGCTTTTTGAATGGATAGGACGATCATATTGGTTAGTTGCTGGTAACACCAGTCCATTGCTTTGTTGAGGTTACCCACAGCATTAACGTCCTACATGCCTACACTTTCAGTTTGTGCCCCCTATACAGTACATAATAAGTCATAGCCCATGCTGTATAAGAACTTAAAACCAGATGAAATTTTCTGCAGAGATGAAACTCTCCAACCTCTGTGGCATGTTAAATACTTTATAAACATCAGGAATATAAAAGTGCAAAGTTAGTTTCATTGTGAAATATCTGTGTGCAGATAGTGAGAATGTACTTGTTTCTTGCATGCACATATTCACAGTATGTATGATCTAGATGCTGTAGTATGTTGTAACATTAATTCATGGCAGAAACTACCCTTTACAATGCCTTGTAACATACCACATGATAACATCATGAGTATCTATCTTCTATATCATGGACACATGATTGGCTGTGAGTGTCAGAGCTGGCATAGGGTGATTATAGGTCAGTGTTACTTCCATCTGAGTCTATATGTGTGGCTCTTTCTGGAGATGCACCCAATAATAAAATGCAGCTGTATAGGGTATGTTCAAAACTGTTTTTGTTTTGCCAGGCAAAAGGCACCGTTCTTAGGCCATAAATATATACTGTTCTATCAGGCTTTTGCAGTATCAGCACAATTGTCAGTAAGGAAAATATTTTCACATAGGCAGCAAAAACACAAGAAACTGTTCCCAGATTCCCATATCACTGTAATTCAGTGTGTGTTTTTCTACTGAAATGTGAACTAAATGGTAAAGCATTTCATAGACTTCTGGTATGGCACCCAAGGATAAACCATGAGAAACTGCTCTCTGTCCCTAAAATACTCATTTAAAAAACTAAATTAGACATTTACAATCCTAAAAGGCAGTTTCTCTATATCTACATGACTAAAGGAAAAGCCAGAAGGGTTGGATCAGCTTGGATTGGTAGCATTTCGTCCAAAAAAAACCCAATTAACACATCATGTACCATGAGGGATCACCAATGAATGACATGGCTGATGTTCAGGATGTTGAAAATAATAAAACTGAATAGCAACTGACTGTAGAAACTAAAATTAATCAAATACAGAAGATCTTCAAGATTAGTGGCACATTGACAGACTATAATGCCAGCAACAAAAAAATCCAGCAGCTGGAGGAAGCACTTAATAGCCACTCAAGCTCCATAACAGAATGGCAATCATCTTGCAGAATAGTATGGCAGAGCTGCAAATGATGCAGGAACAATTATAACAGAATGATAGAGCTAGATGATAGGTCCCATTGAGCGAATATAAGATTCATGGCAATCCTGGATCACCTGGAAAAGAGAACTGTGTGCACTGTATGAAGGGGTGTCTTAGTGAATGGACAAATATTCAGACTGAATCAATTCTTACTAATAGGTTTCATTGGATGGGCATTCCTTGTAGGGATCCTAATAACAGCCTAGACCGATGTTGATAAAATTCAGCTCAAGTAACCAGTAAGAGCAAAGAGCAAATACTAACTTTGTTATGGAAGAAAGGCACAGTGTACAAAAGTGGTGAAACTCACATATATGCGATTAATGACTATTCACACAAAAAAAAAAAAAATCAAAGGGAACACGTTTATCCCAGTAATAAGAAAAAGTAGGGAGATGTAACTTCACTTCAAGTTACACTACTCAGCCCAGCTAAAAACGTTTTAACCCGTGGGCACTGAATCATATTTCGACCAAGATCTTGCCCTTATGGACCTTCAGAAAAGAGAATCTGAGTTGCCAAACAACTGGTCAGAAGAGGACCCCTAGAGAGAGAGAGAGACAGAGAACGAATGCTGTAGAAATCTTTCCGTGTCTTCCAGAGAAAAATGAATGAAAAGACCCAAAGAAAAACATGAAGGAGCTCTCAAAAAAGTGGGTTACCTGCAGACAATGGACATGAATGAGGAGGTGTGATCATCCGTAGAAGCTCTTTTTTAAGTATAGGCTTCTTACCATGATAGACCCTAGAAGAGAATAGGTGCTGTTTTTTACTGCCCAGTGTTAAATGCAGTTATGGAGCTGCCGTGACTGCATAGGTGATGACATTTTTAGAAGATGTATCCATTTTTTTAGTTTTGCTGTTGATTTTATGGAGGAAAGCTAGTGGAAATTATTTTTATACGTGTTAATGAAACTAACCACATTATTTAGTATGTTGAATTTTAAGTGCAAATATTACCATTATAGCTTTACATCTTAGATGTCATTATTTTTATAAAAAAGAATACAGTTAACTATATACATTTATATTGACTGTAAAATAAAATATTTTACTGTATTTTTCAGATTTGCCTTTCCTGTCATAAATATCTATCTATATTCATCTGTCAGTCTATCTACTTTCCTATCAACCTATCTGTTTATTTATTTAGAGAGAGAGAGAGAGAGAGATCTTCCTAAAAGTCACATTATCTGCATAATACATAACAAAACTGAGTTCCAGAAACAGAAATTTATACAGAAGGGCTGTAGACAATCAGTTGAATAATGCCAACATATGGATGCTGTGTGGCATGACACATCCACATCTATGGAAAGAAAATAGGTTAGACAAAGTAACATCATGAATATTACTTGTTCAAGTGGTAGGAGTAAAAAGAAGACTGTATGGCATATGGCATATATTTTTATTTAAACCATTCATCTAAATGTTTAGAAGTTGAAACAGTCCTCCAAAATAAATAGAAGTTATTTCTAATGAATAATGGCAGTTGGATTACAGGATTAAAGAGCTGTTTAACAAGCTGTTTCCTGTGGTCCAGTGGTGCAAGGTTTGATTCCCTCAGCTTCCACTGCCTAAATGTGTGACTCTGAGCAACTTAATAGCCAGATAACACTCTCGGGCTGAGTCTGAAAACGGTCCATGGAAATGAGTGCTCTACCCCAGGAAATAAATAATTAAAATGTGTTTTCATAACAGAAAATTCTCTTAATTCAAGGACAGACAGTGTATGCAAATAACAATGTGTATGCATGCATAACGTTTACACATTTATTAAAAGACAAAACGTTTTCATCCATCCTGTCTTTGACAGCTGTGTTGCCCATGGTACTACCACGGCAATGTATTTAGCCATTTATAAGAGAAGAGCCCTTCACATTGGTAGAAATGAAAAGCATTTTGGCACTCACATTTCAGAACACATTTTGTTACTGTCATTTAGTCTTTTAATAAAATTCCATTTTTTGTGACCTCACAAACTGTAGCATACCAGACTTTTCTGTCAAGTACGGCTTCTTGTTTCTTATAAATTCAGAGTCATTACACCAATAATGTTGTCCAACCATGTCAGCCTTTTCAGCCCCTTGTTCTTTTACCTTCCATCTATCTCAACAGTACCATGTGTAGTGAATCCTGTCTTTGTATTCTGTGGCCAAAGTGCTTGACCTACTGTTTTCCTACTCCATCTTCCATTAAATAATCTGAGTTCATTTCCTCAATACTTGACTGATTTGATGTCCTTGCAGTCCACAGAATTCTCAAAAGTTTTCTCCACAACACCACAGTTCACAAGCATTGATTTCTCAGTGAATAGCCTTACTTATAGTCCACCTCTCACAGCCATATGCTACTGCTGGGAATACAGTAGCTTTGTCTATATGGACCTTTGTTGAGAATGTGATATCTTTGTTCCTCAAAATCTTACCCAGACTTAAACGCACAATTACCTCTCAACTGTCCCTGATTTTCAGGGATGTCCCTGATTTTGACTCAAATTTTATCTCTGTCCCTCTTAATCCCTCCTAAAACTGGTGATTTTTGGAGGAAAGTTGGTGAATTAAACTTAATGAAAAATGGCAATAATTAAGAGTTGTAGATTTCTTTTACCTCACAGAATGTACATTAATTCATATGCTGTGATTCTGTGAATGTCTCAAGTTAATAGCACAAATATTTTAAAAGTGTCCCTGATTTTTTTCTGGCTTTGTCCCTGATTCTGTTGAAATTTATCCCTGATTGGTTGAGAGGTATGACAATCAAACCAATAACTTGAATAACAGTCAGAGGAAGTCCAAGTGAAACCACACACCACTCAGGAGATAGTAAAAACCAACGTTTATTGAACCAGTGAACTAAGCCCTTTCATCTGATTGTATCCTAGAATACATCAGAATCTGGTGTAGATATAATGGAGGTGGGTTAATTTTTACTGCTCCATCCTTGAGTAACCCATGTGGCACATCCTCAACAATATGAACTGCTGAATTTTCTTAAGGTTTGTTTCTGTTGTTTCAAATTTAATGGAAAAAGTGGTAAGCTGGGGGAGGGGGAGGGGAGAAAAAGAGAAAGGCGATGATCTCAATTTCCAGGAGATATGGCAATGTTACAGATCTCCACAACAACTTCTCAGTCCAGGGTGGTAAAACTGCACACAATTTTCATGGTTTTAAACCAGGTATTACTGGATAGTAAGGAAACTAAAAGCACCCATATAAATAATGTTGAAGAAATTAAAATCCTATCATCTTAGCAAGAATTTTTGCAGCCGATTTCATTAAACAGCACAAAACTGAGCTAGCTGCAAGCTAGAGTGAAAAGACAGGAGGCAGACACTGCATCCCTGAAAGGAAAACAGGATGATTTGTAGAACTGTCACTAATGTAACAACTTGCATCTCCTAGGTTTAAAAGAAGGATCAGAGGGTGGTGATGTGAGAGTCTTCCTTGTGAGAGATTTGTCCACTTGGCTTTAGGGTCACAGAGACGTGGTTGCTGAAAAGGAACACATAGCAGTGAGGCCTACACTTGCAAGTTCGTTATCACCATGGTATGTATTTTTAGCTGATAAACTCTGTAGATAAGGAGATGTTATTGCAAAGTGTTAAAGAAGGGAAGGCGTTTATGTTTATGTGACATAAGTGAAATTAGTGCAGGATTTCTCACAGGCAGTAGAACATATCTGCTGAGATAAAGTTCCTCTGTTATAGAAAGAAACTGTCCATGGTTTTTAAATACCCTGAAGTCCAGGTGCTAAAGTTTAAGGCTACCAAGTATTTCAATTTGTCTCCTGATAAGTGATAACCTTCAGACAATAACATATGCTGACAACAGTCTTGCTCAGCCTAACCAATTCTTATACCCAGTCAGATCTCTCTATGGGTACCTCTAGTGTGTCTGTATTTTCTGGGGGAGTCCAGGTTTATTGAGCTAAACTGGTCACATCCTAAGGTAGATTTGCAGCAGTTCAAACAAATGAAAAAGGAATCCCAGGCAGTCCTTAAAGTGGAGATGCCCTAGACAATGAGGTAAGATCTCCAGAAAAAAAAATCTAGTACATAAGAAGGTGGCTAGACAGTTACTGGACATCCCCATGCAGTACAGCTTTGGTCCACTTCCAAAAGTTGACAATACCTCACTAAAAGAATCACAGGACTAAAGCAGATGTCCTATGCTGACCATCTAAAAAAAACTCTACCTATACTCTGTCGCATATCGTCTACTCAGAGGCAATCTCTGCTTAATATACAAGGCCATGTCAAACCCAGAGCTGTTGGACATGCTACACTTAAAGCAATCCCAATCCCTCAGAGACACATGTTCCAGGAATCTAAACCTTGTCATCACAAAGAACAAAACATGCTGGAGGGATAGGTTCCTGACCCAGAGACTCCCCAGACTCTGGAATAGACTGCCCATACATGTCAAGCAGAGCATCTCGTTGGCCCTCTTCAAAAAGGAACCTTGATGATTGAATGGGAGATAGGAAATTCACCACGGGGATCATGTCAGTTGCCCTGCTAAACAGGGGTCCATGGAAGTAAATACCATGGGAGAAATAGCCAGGGAATTGTTATGGCTAGGCTTGTATAGGCCCTAGTGCCGATAGCTTAGTACCAACCTATGAACCTATAAAAGCCACCAAACTACCAAAGATAATTCCTCACAAGTAAACATAAATGATTTGCAGAAACTAGTGCAACATTGTCCTTCTGGAATTATACCTATGCTTCACAGTAAGACGCTTTCCGGTTCGATTCTCAGCTGGAGCGTCTTCTGTGTGGCGACATGCGTGAATGGGCGTACCTTCGTTGAAGGTTGTGCATCCGGCCTGGCAAGCCGGTACGTAAAAATCAACTGCCAATCATTAGCGGACCGGAGTTCCGCTGTGGTGACCCCTAACCGGGAAAAGCTGAAAGACACAAACATACGACTTGCCTCGATAAACTAAGGGACGAGTTTCCTTAAGGGTATATATTGAGGGATGCAGGATATACAATGGACGTTTGGCTCATAACTCTCATGAGAAACCCATACAACCCATTGAAAAAGGATATAACAAAGCACACACACAGACTTGAAATAACATATATCATGCATTTGGCTTACTCAAGTCACATTTCCAATGTCTAGAGATATCTGGAGGTGACCTGCAATATGACCTGACCATTTCTGTCAAAACATTGACTGTCTTTGCCATCTTACATAACAGCAATAATTGCAGCAGAGTGCCCCAGGACAGGGACTGTAGTTCCAAGCAACATAGGCAGTGGCAGCAGTCACAGATGAGGGGTCAGAAGAAGAACCTCTAGCTGAGGGCGATCATGGCAGATGGAGGTGTCATAATATGCCATGGCATTAGCTAAGATGCAGTGAACAGCACACATCCTCACCATTAAATAAAAAAGGAGGTAAGCACAAAGAAATAGCTGCAGTGATACATGCAAGCATATTGTGAGTAAGAGGCACAGGCAACCCCAGCCTTCGACATTGCTAGCAGCAGTAACAAAGGTAAGTGATGAACATGTAATGGACATAATGCTTACCTATGTTTATGTACTGCACTTCAGAAAAATCAAACTATGATCAAGTGTATACAGGAATGTCATAAGTTCTATATATCACTACTATATGCAACATATACAGACCAAACCAACTATGAAGCTTTTAAATGGAACAAAAATATATTTGCATTATGTTTCCAACCTATACATCAAACATAATCAGGCATATGTCAGAAAATCCCACATTTGGTAGGCAATGCCTCCATCATCTGCATAGGTACGATCAATCATATCTATAGAAATGTATGACTACAAATGACAAGAAAATTAGTAAAGACAGAAGTGACAAGTTGTAATCTAACAGTAGAAATAAAAGGGGTATTTCTCCAAAACATACTTTGCCTGCTCACTATTGTGCAGCAGACATAAGCAGCAAACCTCAGACATCACTGTAGAGCTCAATGCAATGTCAGCATCATCTGCACAAGCAGGTGAGCAAACTGTGCCATATAAGTAATATTTTTGTTCTATTACTACCACTTCTATTGCTGCTACTACTACTACTACTACTACTACTACTACTACCACTACTGCCACTGCTACTATTACAACTACTGCTACTACTACCACTAATTCCACTACTACTACAACTATTACTACTACTAATACTACTATTACCACTACTACTACTTTTTGTTGTTGTGTCTTTCAGCTTTTCCCGGTTAGGGGTCGCCACAGCGGAACTCCGATCCGCTAATGATTGGCAGTAAATTTTTACGTACTGGCTTGCCGGGCCTAACAACCTTCAATGAAGGAATGCCCATTCACGCATGTCGCCACACAGAAGATGCTCTAACTGAGAATCGAATGGGCAACATCTAACTGTGAGGCGACAACGCTACCGCAGCACCACCACCGCAGCATTACCACTACTACTACTACTACTACCATTACTATTACTGCTACTACTACTACTACTACCATTACTGCCACTACTACTATTACAACTACTGCTGCTACTGCTATTAATACTACTACTACTACCACTAATTCCACTACCACTACTACTATTACTACTACTACTAATACTACTACTACCACTAATACTACTACCACTACTACTATTGCTTCTTCTACTATTGCTACTGCTATTACTATCACAACTATTGCTACCACTGCTACTATCACTACTACTACTGCTACTATTACCACTAGTACTACTGCTACTATTACCACTACTATTACTGCTACTATTACTGCTAATAATAGTAGCAACAGTATTAAAGTTAAGCAAACTAAAACAATATGAAATGTATTATATAGCTTAATAAATTAGGTATTTGGCTAAGCAATCATTAGTTGGCCACTCTGTGCATCAGACATCGGCAACCCCAAGTCACAACATTTTGCAAAGGGTAGGGCACAGCATACCTCTCAATCTCTTAGCTCAAGAAATCTAGACAAAGACAAAAATAATGGGGTCAAAAAATAAGGGCAGATTTTACATATTGCTTTTATAAACTATAACGGTTGATAGAATAACAGGTTTTGAGTTAGCATGCATTTTTCTGAAGGCTATGATGTCAGAAAGTCAAATGTCCATCATTATATAGTGATTTCAGTCCTCAATGGTTTGCCAGAAAAAAACACAAATTTTATGAAGAACAGACTGAAAATATGACAAAAAATATTGGACATTCTATGAAAATCTGGACAATTGAGAGATATGGGACATAGTTATCATCACTTACACAATGTCAGGGAGGGGAGTTACAGGAGGGTAAGTCTGATGCAAAAGAAGTGTTTGCCCATGTGAGACATAAGGTCAGAGCAAGTATACATTGTCACAGCCAGTATCTACAGATGTGAAGAAATGAATTGTGAAGAATATCATGATTGTTTGTGTGGTGTCATGGTCAACATGAAGTGTACTTTATGTGGGTCTACAAGAACACAGCCAAAGCACTCTGCTAGCACTGCACCCTGGTACTCGGAAGAGGTGTGAGCCAAGCATGGTAGAGTACCCACTTCATCACTGATGCCCCTGAACATATGAATTACTTTTCCCAAAAATTGTACTCCTTGTTCCATGAATTTAGGATGCTACCTGAATGTGAACGATGTCTGCTGGTTGTGCTGTCATCATGACTATGTCCAATATCACAAAAATGTGTTCCACCATGTCTGTATATGGACGCATCAACCACTGATGGAAAAGTGGAAGCAGTGCAATTCCAGGAGTGGGATCTGGCTCTCCCATTTCCACGTTGGCTGACATCTGATGATGTACCAGCTGTTTGGCTTTGGGCATGCTGATCATCCCCAGGCAGACATTTCATAACAAATACTGCATGTTCCTGTGTGTCATTTATCTGGTCCAAGGAGACACATGCACATTTCATGCAGTCTTGCATGTCAGAATGCATGGCATGCAGTACTCAGACTATCTCTTTTGAGGCCCTGTTGGAACTTGCCTGTGTCTTTATAATGGCCTTGCACATGTGTTGGGTGTAAGATACTGGCACACCTACCTCAGAGGAAGGGTGATAACCATGCCTTCTCAGAGCACCTTTCCAGACACCCCTGCCTGGTACTTCACACTCCTGAAGGCAAGAGGGAGATTCTGTCAGCTCTGCAACTGGGGTAACTACACTATCTTGATCAGCCATGTCCCCATTAACCTGTCCACTCTCAGAAGGTTCTATGTCATAGGTAAGCATGACATAATAGCTGTGTCCTGTCTGTGGAGAGGGTATGTGGGAGCCATACTGTCCATGTCAGACATACTTTCTGCAGCCCCAGATTGTGCCTGCTTATCACCTCCATCATCTTCAGTGGCTACTGATCTTCCAGCATCAGGCAGTAGAAGCTCCACAGTACTGGTGCTCACCTCACTAGTGAGTACATCAAGAAAACAGAACAATAGAAGAAATACAAAGAAATGATTCCAGTGTACTCCCCACACCTAAATAAACAACACACACAAATGCAAATAACATTTACATTACTATATATATATATATATATATATATATATATATATATATATATATATATATATATATATATATATATATATATATATATAGGTCTACCTGACATGGTCGACAATTCATTTGGTCGACAGGCAGATTTGCCCCCCTTCCCAATGTTGTGTAACCCTGGAGTTGATATATATAGTTAGGGGGTGTGTGTGGGGCACAGACCCCCACATTGGGGGGTGTGGAGGGCGAAGCCCCCCACAAAAAACTGCTTGTCGACCAAATGAATTGTCGACCAAATAAAAGTCGATCAAATGGCTTGTCGACCATGTCAGGTAGACCTATATATATATATATATATATATATATATATATATATATATATATATATATATATATATATATATACATATACACATAGATAAATAGCTATAGATATGGGGAACTGAATTTGGTCAATTTTATGTAATTTGGTCAGCTACACAGATGGTTGGTAGTTGTGTGAAATTGATCAACTTTCAGGGATGGAAAATATTATTTTCCTTGACATTGTTCAATCTTGGAATTAGTATATATAATTTAGAGGGGTGTGTGTGGGGGTGAGCCAAACTAAAGACAATATGAGCACATAAGAAAAATCCTAAACTAAACATAATATATAAATGTATGTGTATATGTTTGAAAGACATGCATGGAGCATCACAAATTGAAATCCTCTGTTTGTCCTGCACCTCTGCCTCAACATCCACAACAGCTCTGTGGAAGTCTTCCAAGCTGCCTGGATCCCTTACAGTTGACAGGAACACCTCCATGTCAATGAGTGGTGATTTGGTAGGGTTCCCATCCCAAGTAGACCTTTGTTCCCATGCCACAGCCTTGGCTCTATTAATAGCCTTATTGATCATATCACTGGCCCTATATCTGTGTGATATGTATGTGGTATGGAAGTTTTTTTACATTGAGTGAATGAGAGATTCACTTCTGCCTCAGTATGGAGCACTGAGTGAAAGGGTTAATTTGCTATTCTTTATTTTTCTGTAAAACATAACTATTTTAAAATCTGTTTATCGTCTAGTCTATGTGACTAAAAGGCACCTGTTTATTACATTCTTTTACATTTCTAGAAGTCTGATAGATATTTGTTGGTTACATTCTTTTATATTTTTCTCAAGTAAAATTACAGATTCATGGGGGTTGGCAGACTTGACTGGAACATTCTGGGATGGGTGGCCAACATTTCTGATCTGTTCTGAAAAGTCTTTGTTGATCCCTAAAGGTTAAGTTCTCAGGAAACCTGGTAAACAGCTAGGGTATAAAAACTGGGACTCTATGTTGGTTGGTAGAAGCCTCACCTGTGGAGTGGACACACTGCCCAGGACTTTCCCAATAGTGTCTCCTTACTGACCGCAATGGGGCTTCCCAGTCAAAGTGTGGGCTAGGATTAAGTCTCTTACTTTATTGGTGATGTATTAATTTTTTATTCTTTGATATTAATATTAATACTTGCTTGACATAGAAGTATAACTGGTTTGATATTACTATTAATGCTTGCTGATACAAAAGTGTAAGAGTGTATTGTCTAATAAAGCTTTGTTCATTGTAGTGAAAATTTTTTGTCTTGATCATTTCTGTCCTTCTGTCCTACTAAGAAATTGTGTTTAGGTAATACAATCTGACACCCTTATATTTATGGCCTTGGCTACCCACAGCTTCACATCATCAATCACCTGCTGCCAGACATGTTTACAGAAGGGGGTTGTTAACTAAATTTGGGTCAAGGAGCTATACTCCATGGAGACAGATGGTCTAGACTATGACCTCATTCTCAGCATCTGAGAATGGAGGCTTTCATGGGATTTACTCCCTTCTTTTTTATCTTGGTGCCATTTCCCTTTTGTGATGTAAAAAAACAAAGTATATCAGACACAAACTACACAATGGTGGTGGGGGATTACAAGTTTATCTTATAATGGAGAGAAACTTCTCATTATGCAGACATCAAAATGTAAATATATATATAAAACATATCTAAAGTATATCAGTGCAAGATCTGTAAAATTCCCATATGCCTCCATGGAAAAAATATGATTACAAAATTGAATGAACATTGATAGTCAAATATACTACTAATAGGTAGATAGAATAACATAAGTAAAGGACAGTTTATTGATTTAACAATAACCAACATAAGCTGCTACAAGTCAGACATGTCTGAACATTCTCAGAATGTTGCTAGAAACCCTTGAAATGGAATTAAAAGATAACTGAAATAACAACTGTCCACATGTTTATTACAAAAACAAGATGTTGTAAAGTTATGCAGCACTCATTGCAACTAAAAGCTTTCACATGTGTGCATAAGCAGTACTTGTAAAGAACATTACATACACTGAAGGATTTTCAGACCATTCTCCAATAAGTATGATTGCAAATGCAACTATCAGCAATGATTTTGTTTGGCAGCACTTGGGAAACCAAGCAGTCCTCTCTAGCATGATGGAAGTTCCATAGCCCTTGTTTCTGCTTATATGACATAGATTAACCCCTTTGGGTATGTTGAATATAGAGGACTATGACTGGGTCACCATTCATAACTGGCTTATGTGTTTAATACATGGATGCCATGAAATTTACCTTCAGAGCGAAATTCAAGAGGTGAATCTCAGCATCTATGCTGAGAACACATAGCAATGAGTTATGATCAGAGATCCAATCATAATTTTTTGGACTGCATGGAGCTTTATCTGCTCCATGTACTACTAGATACAAAAAAAATATGCTAAGCATTTTGCCGGCTTTCAAAGCCATAAAGCACTTTGTGAGCACTGTCATAAAGGCAGTAATACACTGTTATGTTACATAAAGTCAGGGATACATTATAAGTACAGGCATCAGGCAGAAACTAATCTGTTTTTAACTCTACCCCTGCTGTTTGCTGGTCAGTACCAGCAGATGTTATTTGTGGTTCACTGTTACAGTCATTACTGTAGGGTTCTTCCTGCTGGCAGCAGCTCTCGATTGGCCAGAGTCCCAAAGTCGGGTCCGACGTCGGCTGAAGTCGCTCCTGCCCTGACGTCAGTGTGCCAGGGGTATAAAGACCTAAGCCGACGCCATTTTCCCCAGTCTTTCTTGCCGTGTGTTGCCCGTTGCAAAGCAGTTCGCAAGTGCAGATCGGCCGACTCCTGTTAATTTTTGGTGGATTTTGAATTGAAGACTTCTTCTTTTGAGCTAAGTACCCCATTGGCGAAACCTTTTTCTTGCTCCAGCTCAATGTCAGAAAAAGTTAATAACTGTATTTTTTGTGGGAAGCAAATACCTCATAAAGATTTTCACTCGTACTGTATACCTTGCTTAGGTCCTGACCACGACGTAGCTAATTGTAGGTTTTGTGGTAAGTTTAATCAACGCACTATTAGGCGTAGGTACAATTTTGCCTTCCATTATTTTTGAAAAAGATTTAATTACAATATGTCATCGGATTCTTATCCGACTACTGCAATGTATAAGAGGCACAAGGATAAAGACAGGCCTCCAAGGTCTAAAGTGGACGACTTTATCCAACCAGAGCCAGTTGCCGGTTCGGCTGTCATCAGTGAGGTGCTTTCGCAGCCCCTGCCGTCCACCACTTTTGAACCAGTTGCCTGTACAGACTCCCTTGAGGAGCCGATGGGGCCGTCAGACTTTTCAAGGATTGGACCTTCGGATATTGCTCCCTCAGATGGGTCCGGAGCCGCTGTGCAGGCACCGGCTTCTGAGGGAGTTTTTAGGCCTACACAGCTTCATGTACAGATGACTCCAGTTTTGCAGTAAAGGACAAAGGCAAAGACTAAGGCTCCGGCAAAGACAATGCAGCATGCAGAGGCACCTTCTGTTCAGGGCCCTAGACCTCAAAGACAGATGCTTAGAATGGCTGAAGACCTGTTAACTATAATCAGGGGTTCTCATCCTCCTCCTGACAAGAGACCTAGGCTAGAGCCAGATTATAATTCCTCAGATCAAGTTTCAATTTCTTCTGCTTCTTCTTTTGAGCAGGATTATTCTTTCCCTCCTTATGAGGATTCTGATGCTGAAGAATTCCTTCCTTCGGCCTCTCCTCCTGAGGATTCTTCTTTTGGGAAAACCTTGCATGACATGAGAGAGCATTTTCACTGGGAAGGGCAGGAATACTCTGAATCTAAGAAAAAGCTTAGGGATTTTCTTCTGCTTCCACAGCATAGACCCCTGGCTATTCCCCCTATATTGAACATTGTGGATGATATTTTTACAGAGGCATCTCTCTCTCCTGATTCTTTTCCTCCTGCTCCTGTCAAACCGGATAGGTATTATAGGGTTCCAGATTCCCACAAATATCTTTTTAAGAATCCTTCAGCTGATCCAGAAACTATTTCTCAGGGCCCTAAGGGTGTTAAAGAAGCCTCTGCTAAGAATCCTATTCCCTCTGACCGAGAGTCCAGAGCCTTGGAAAGATGGGGCAAAAAAGTTTATACTTCTGCTACATTGTCTATTAGAGCTTTGAATTGTCAATTTCATATGTTAAAATATCAGCAATACCTTTTGTCTGTGTTAAAGCAAAAGGTATCTGCTGTTTCTGATGGATCAGACAATAAGGAATTACAGGATTTATTGCATGCTACTGAGCAGGTGGATAAACATACCCTGCACTGTGGTTTTGATTCTTTGGAGGCTTCTTGCAGGGCTGCAGCAACTGGTGCAGTTATTAGAAGGCATGCTTGGTTAAAGGAGCAAAGTTTGCCTGAGCAGGTTAAAGCAAAGCTTTTAGATGCCCCTTTGCAACACAATGTTTTGTTTGGGGCCAAAGCTGAGGAAGTATTGAAGAAAATGGAAGACAAAGCCAAATCTATGCAGACCGTTAAAGATTTTTTGCAGGTACAACCCCCTAGATTTTGCAGGAATTGGCCAGCTAAACCTCGGTCCTTTCCGAGCTTGGACAGACCTCAGAGGGGCAGATACAGGTGTTCCAGATGTAGGGGTCAGGCACAGCCCCCTTTCAGAAATAAGCAGTGGAGTGCCCCCTCTCCCACAGGAGGGGAAGATAGGTCACAACCTTACAGGAAACAGTCATTATGACACTCCCTTACTACCTCCAGGGGCTCCCCTCCTGGATGCGCCTTTGGGAGGAAAAATCTCTCTTTTTTATCACAATTGGAGCCACATAATCCAAGACAAATGGGTTCTGGACATAGTTTCAAGAGGTTACAGGTTTCATTTCCATACCTTGCCAAAATCAAACGGATGGCCAGATCTGCCAAAGCATCAATGGGCAGAGGCAGAACAACAAGTTCGGTCCCTCATGGATATGAGGGCCATAGGTTTGGTAACAGATTCAGAAATGGGGCAAGGGTTTTATTCAAGACTTTTCCTGGTTCCCAGGAAGGAAAATGCATGGAGACCAATCCTGGACCTTTCCATATTGAACACCTTCCTAGTAAGTCCAAAATTCAAGATGCTCACTCTGCAGCAGCTGCTGCCTATGCTGAGCAAGAATGCTTGGATGGTGACTTTAGACTTGAAGGAGGCTTACCTGCATAGTCCCATACGGCAAGAGTGCAGAAGGTACCTGAGATTCAAAGCGGGCTTGAGGCATTACCAGTTCTCTGTGCTGCCCTTTGGCTTATCTACTGCACCCAGGGTCTTTACAAAGTGCCTGGCACCAGCAATGGCATTTTGCAGACAGAAGGGAATTCAAATATACCCTTGTCTAGATAATTGTCTCATTCAAGCGGACGACAAGGAGACTTTACTTCAGCATCTAGCATTTGTGCAGCATCTTCTCTTGTGCCTAGGGTTCACGGTGAACCTAAAGAAATCAAACCTGGTGCCCACACAGCAAATTACTTCCTGGGTGCGCTTCTGAGCTCTACAACCCAGATGGCTTATTTGACACCAGACAAAAAAGTGCAACTGGCTTCTTATTTCAAAAATCTGGCTTTAATGAGTCGTCTGTCGGCAAGAACAATTCTGCAGGCTCTGGGTTACATGGCATCCTACATTCTGTTAATACCATATGCAAGGCTGCATATGAGGAAGATACAGTGGTACCTCAAGAGTGTATGGTCTCAGCATTGCCACAGTCTGGAAACAGTGATCGCAATTTTGCCTTATTTCCGGCAGGAGTTTCTTTGGTGGGCCGAGGCCTGTCTCCAGAACAAGGGGAGGCCTTTCTGTCCCATTCCAGCCAATCAAGTCATAACGACGGATGCTTCGGATTATGCATGGGGAGACCACATGCAAGGGAAATGTCTTCAGGGTGCCTGGACAGAAGACCAAATGCATCTGCACATAAATTTAAAGGAGATGCTAGCTGTACAGAATGCCCTGACAGCCTTCAAAGATCTTATTCTACCGGGGCAATTACTGATAAAGACGAACAAAACTACAGTGATGTGGTGCATAAACAAGCAGGGAGGCTCTCACTCTTACCCCCTGTGAAGATTGTCCATGGCTCTGTGGAACACAACACTAGCCAACAAGGTGGACTTGCAAGCTCAATTCCTGCCAGGAAAGGACAACACTCTGGCAGACAGTCTAAGCAGAAATCTTTCGGATCCACACGAATGGATGTTGGATGTTCGGATATTCAGGATGATTACGGAGGCATGGGGGTGCCCGGACATAGATCTTTTTGCATCTTCCCAAAACCATCAACTTCAAACGTTCTGCACGAGGACCTACCACAAGCTAGCATGGAAAGTGGATGCCCTTTCATTCAGTTGGAAGTACCTCTCAGTATACGCTTTTCCTCCTTTGCCTCTTCTACCTCAGATACTTCTGAAAATCAAACAGGACAGACTGCAAATGATTTTACTGGCTCCCAACTGGCCTCGGCAATTCTGGTATTCCACCCCGATGAACCTGGCTCAGGGTCCACCCTGGATTTTGCCACAACTTCCACATCTACTGTCTCAATGAGATGGCCAGATCCTGCACAGCCATGTCAAAACTCTGAATCTAGCAGCCTGGCGGATCCAGGGTCTTTAAACAGTTCTACCCTTACCAAACAGGTACTGGAAGTAATTATTGAAGCTAGGTGGCCCAGCACCAGGAAATCTTATGCAGGTAAATTGAAGAGATTTTGCTCCTGGACTCAGGCCCAGGGTTTTGATTCTGCAGTTCCAAACATTCCTCTGATTTTACAATACCTAACAGAGATGTTACATAAGGGCCTATCTTTTTCATCTATCAAAATTCATGCTTCTGCTATTTCTGCACATTACAATATGGATTCCCCCAATCTTTTCTCGTCTCTTACTTAAGCAATATATGAGAGGGGCGAAGAATATAAGGCCTCCTTTAAGAGCACCAGTAACCACTTGGGATCTCAACTTTTTTTGGAAAAGTTAACTTTGTCTCCTTTTGAACCTGCAGCTTCTACAGATTTAAAGTTTTTAATATGGAAAACTGCTTTTCTTTTAGCCATTACCTCTGCCAGAAGAGTTTCGGAATTGCAAGCTCTCATGGCTGTGGAACCCTTTATTATTTTTCATCAGGACAGGGTGTCCCTGAGGACTAATCCCACCTTTATGCCTAAGGTGGTTTCGAAAGTAGCCTTGAATCAGACTATTCATTTGCCTACCTTTTATCCTAATCCTCAAAGTGAAGAGGAAAGTATTTTGCATTCTTTAGATATACACAGGCAGCTTTGTTTTTACCTGGACAGGACCAAGAATTTCAGGAAATCAGACCAATTGTTTGTGGCTTATGCTTCTACCTCACAGGGGAGAGCAATCACTAAGCAGACTATTTCTAAGTGGATTGCCCACTGCATCAAGTTCTGTTACTCTCATCATGGTAAACCTGTTCCTGTTAATGTCAGAACACATTCTACCAGAGTTACTGCCACTTCTGCATCTTTTCTCAGTGGAGTTCCTACTAAGGAGATCTTAGAAGCTGCAACTTGGAGTTCTGTGCATACTTTTTCTAAGCACTACAATCTCCCTCTCTATTCTAAATCTAGGGCGGGCTTTGCCTCTGCAGTCCTGCAGGGTTTTGTGGCCGCCCCTTCTGATCATTCTCCATCCACCCTTTCTTAGCTTTGGGATTCAACTCTACAGTAATGACTGTAACAGTGAACCTCGAAGAACATAGTACAGTTGTGTACTCTTACCATAAATGTAGAGTATGTTTACTGTTACAGCCTGGGTTACCCTCCCTCCTGTCCCCTCTTTTGTTGTTCTTTGAGTGCTGTCTGTGTCTCCTTGACATTTCTTTTTTTCTCTGAGGTATTTTTGCTGGTGATATTTTGGAATGTTCTTGTTTATGTTTGCTTATTCTTTTTGATTAAGCTTTTGGCCTTTATTTTTGGGCACCTGACATCTGGGGCAAGAAAAACTGGGGAAAATGGTGTCGGCTGAGGTCTTTATACCCCTGGCGCACTGACATCAGGGCAGGAGTGACTTTAGCCAATGTCAGACCCGACTTTGGGACTCTGGCTGATCGAGGGCTGCTGTCAGCAGGAAGAACCTACAGTAATGACTGTAACAGTGAACATACTCCAACATCTACATTTATGGTAAGAGTACACAACTGTACTTTTAAGTGCATAGCACAATACCTGATCTTAACAAGTTAAAACAGTTGTTACATAAGGTCTCAATCTACTGAAGTGCTTAACTGATTTGCCTTTTTCCTAATAGCAGGGCATAATTCACCATGCTCCATGCACTGCATGTTAATTAGGTCTCATTCCTGAATCGCTCAATCTGCTGAATGTGCTGGGCAGGCAAACATTATGTTATTACCTTTGCAATGACATGCACAAGCCTGAGCAGTACAAATGTGAGTATTAAGAGATTTGGCTAGGTAAAGCTTTGTACATATTATTCATTAGCAGTTCTGCTCATTTGATTACTTGCTTAGCACTCCTGCTAATAAGAAGTACACTTGCAGTGGGTGTGTCTGATAGAATAAGCTTACTGACAAGGTTTAATTTTAGAAGAGAACCTTGATACATCCCTTAGTTATCATTTTGTAAGACGATTATGTGCCTGTGATAACAAAGTGGCTGTAGATATGTATATATATATATATATATATATATATATATATATATATATATATATATATATATGTGTGTGGGGGGGGGTCTACTGCAGATGGTCGAATTCCCACAGTAAAAGCACTGGAAGGTTCACCAGAATAAAATCCACTGTTTTATTGATCGCACACAATGTTAAAAAACATAAAGCACATCCAGAACGCATTAACTGTATCACCTTGTTTTCATCACAAACACTTCTTCAGATGAGCATACCAACTTCTGAAACCCCTTTATATTTTTATTTATTTTTTTTTTATTTAACATTTGTTGACCGGGAAAGTCCGACTAGGTTCCACAGATCCTGTTTTCAGCGGAGGCCCGGGGAGAAACGCTCCAGAAATATACAAAAACATCCCTAATTAATCAATTAACAAACTGTTAGACTTTTAAAAACACAGTGCAAAAAAAAAACTATATACACAAACAATGAAACACAATAGGTACAGAAGTGCATATAAAATCATTTGTTGGTCAAGCAGGAATCTTGTAAAAAACATACATTATTTAAAGTTTGTAAAAACTTGTAAACAAAAAATAAATATTTGCTAGCACATCAGACCTGCAATATATATTTGATAAGCCTTTTAAGTATATTTACTGAAGGGGACGCTGTATTAAAAACATTTTGGAGAATGGTAACCCTAGGACAGGTGTTTACCTTTCTAATAAAAGGGGCACACACAAGTGTGGTTGCTGTGCCCAATGCCCTTATGTCAAAGTTGGTTCATCTGAAAAGTAGAGATAGACTTATTAAGACAAATGGTTTTGCTAATTGCAATACTAATGGTATTATTTATTTAGCCTTGTGTGATAAATGTGAAGCATTATATATAGGCAACACTGAGAGAAAATTAAAGTCAAGAATGTATGAACACAGGTACAATATAAAAAAGATGAACAGTAACAATTATCTGTATAACATACTTTGAACTGTGTAGGAGCTAATTTTTATTTTTATGTAATAGAAATATTGCCCATTGATCCTAGGGATGGCCCTTGGGAAACACACCTAGAATACAGGGAACTGTACTGGCAACTAGTTCTTGAAGCTACTAGATATCCTGGTTTGAATGAGATGGTTTCATTGAAGCCAGTCTTAAAACTTAGGTCAGCTAAACTTTAAATTATGTGACTGTACAGCAGATGGTGCTGTTTAACATTTTGTATGACCTACATAACAGTGTTTTATATGTGATTTTACAAGGGTTTTATATTTTTAAATATTTATTTATTTTTTGTTTACAAGTTTTTACAAACTTTAAATAATGTATGTTTTTTACAAGATTGAAGGTGAACCTTCCAGTGCCTTATTTTTGGTTATCAGTTTACTTTTGGCACTTTTTCCACTTTCTTTGTTTATATGAATTCACACAATTTCAAACTGCATATGGCCGACCCCATATGATCGAGTTTGTGAAAGCTCAATCGGATTGCATGGAGATCTGCATACAGCACATATTGGGAATATTTCCCATTATTGCATTGCAGTGCGACCTCGGAGTTGGTATATTTAAGTAGGGGGGTGTGGGGGTACAGGGGGGCTTGCCCCCCTGCAAAATACTGATTTTATCAGTATTTCTTTTGTTTTTTTTTTTCACGGTAGTGCACTTTCGCTCTTATGGTTGTCGATGTTGCTTGTTCAAGATTTTGGGATTTTGAGCAAGCAACATAGACCTATATATATATATATATATATATATATATATATATATATATATATATATATATATATATATATATATATATATATATATATATATATATATAGATAGATATGTGTATGTATATAACTTTGAAACACAGAAAAAAAATCAAACTCATTGCATAATGTAATGCATTTATGCAACAAAGGGATTACAATAAAGAAATGCACTCAAAACAAAATCACACTCTTCTCTTGCAGACATTTATTTGTAACCTTGCATGCATTAATATCATAACAGCAAGCATCACATTCACACATAATTTTACAAATGACAATTGTGTGATAACATGAGTATATCACTTTCTACAAGTAAATGTCAGAAACCCAATTCTGAGTACATGTGTTTGACTTTCTATCCATTGCTTTGTAAATGTTCAGGTTGCAAAACATCTTAATCATGCCAATGTTTCTTGTTAGTTCCAAAGTTACAGTGTTCAAATCTAGACAAGGTGACATCACTGCCAAATTATGGATCATTTCTCTCATCATCATTTTACTTGTATAAAGCCACAAAGTTGAGAAATCATCACACTGATCTATGATTAAATCCATTTTCTTAGGCTTCATCCTTTGTGCGTTGGTGCCCATCAGTGATGGCTCTCACCAAATGACAATTCACTTCAGATGGCAAAACCACAAAATGTAATTTTACATGCACAAAGACATAGCTGTATGTTGTGCAAATGAGTCTGGTGATAGTGTGGCTTAATCAGAACTTTGGTCAGTACTGAATGAAGAAAAGATGTAGTTTTCTCAATGGCTCAATGTATTATTGATATATGTTCTTACTAACAGCCCAAACAGCAGAGGGTTTGAATCCACATTAAGAATAGTTAACCTTTAGGCGTCATAATACATTTTAAACTGTACTTGAACCTGAACACTAGTTGTAATTTTAAACTGTAAATGTTGCAACCCAAGTGTGTATAATCGATGTTAAACAAGATAAACATGTTCTGTGTCACTACTCATAGCAACGATTATAGTAAAACCGCATTTCTGTGTCCATGATGTTGCAAATAATACTTGTGCAAACGTATGCGGTAGTACAGCTAGCAACATAATGATTGATGGAAGTATAAGGAGCTCAGCAACACAGGTTGAATGATATGTATGAGCATGAGTTCAGTGAAATATAATTTTCATTGCTCCAAGTATAATGTAGAGCATCACCTCCTGTAACCTCTGTATGGCTTCTTCTTCAATACGTGTTATAACATAAATGCACTTTGCAGATGTGTATATATGACACACTTGATTTGATCAACTTGGCCACTCAGCATTATTAAATCGTTGTCATACAGCCTTTATGCTGGGAATATCCAAATTCCTTGAATTCTGTACAGAAATACAATATTAGCTTGTGAAGAAGTGGATAGCTGTGGTGTTCTCCCAACACCATCCTATGCATTCCTTTTTTCTTCCCCTAATGTCCTACCCTGTGCTTGCTTCCCTTTTATTCCACTGTTGTATCAACTCCTTTTCACACCTTTAATCTGGTTAAAGATAGATGCACACACCACAAACATGACCTGAAATGGCTCAGAGGCACAACTCTCTATTTCTGTCCTCAGCATTTGCATGATGATAGGTATCACCAAGCAATGTTAAGTGATGGTAAATGACAGTTCATACCCTATGGCAAAAACTGATGAATTTTCCATCGACACATTACTATAGTACACCTCATGCTACTAGGCTTAGTCCTGTTGTGTGATAGAAAGAAATACCAATGGCAATATGAGGAAACAGTTATTCCTAAATGTTTAACAGGGTCCAGGGTGTAATATTTAACATACAGGATATTTCAATTCTCATTACTGTCATGGAGTCTAATGCAAACTTCCATTCTTTCTTACTTTCCTCAATGACCTTTCAAATATGTGAGTTTTATTAGCTTGAATATGACTTCTTCTGTGGTGTGTTCAAATAATGCTCATGTCTAGAGAATGTTGCTTAAAATTGCAAGTTGCATGAATCCAGCATTATATCAAACATTATTTAAAGTTTTCTTTCTCATAACAATTTCCTTTGTGAAGTACTGGATAGATACATTAGTTCCCCACCAGTATCCAGCTTATTCCTTAATTACTCTACCAATATCCCACCCTGCTCATACCTTTCCATCTCTAAGTGCAAGAAATATGTACAAAGCCAAAATTAATGTGATGGGGGCATAGGCTCAAAATTAGGGACAAATTTAAAATATTGCTCTTATGAACTTAGAAATTTGCTCTAATAATAGGTTTTGCATCAGCATGCTATTTCTGATTGATGTGAAGTCTGATAAGCAAATGCATGTTTTAGTTTAGTAACATACAGTTCTCAGTGATTTGCTAGGGAAGAGCAAATTTTATGAGAAGCACACCAAAAATATGAGGCTCAAAATAAGAATATTCTAAAAAAGTCTGGACAGTTAAGAGGTATGTCCCTGCTTGTTCCATGTTTTGAATACTTTAGTGTAATAATCATGACAGAATGTGTAATGATTACATGCAAAACATTAACACAATGCACTCATGAGCTGATACATCTCAGAAACAGAAATATCTATATGCCCTTTGCAAGACACTTAGCATGGAGCACAATAAACCCCTGCTACTTTCCTTTTTAAGTTAAAAAAATATAAAAACGCATTACACATGTGCAAGTACTTTCCCATCAGTTGTACAAATGATTTTGTCAGCAGTATTCTTCATTAAGTAAATTGTGACAGAATGAAAGTTATGTTAGTGGCTTGTATTGCTTGTGTGCAGCTTATTGTCTTACTGTAGTAAAGATATGAGATGTTCATTGTAAGGCTGACTAGTTACTCCTTAATGTAAATGATTTTTACACTGAAACACATTACCCTTCAAAACCTGTTCCAATAAAGTAGTACCATAACACATACTTGCAGAGTTGTATTAATGAGTCCACTGTATATATTTTTCATATATGACTTGTAGTTACCTTGTGAATGGTATACACATCACAAAGACTTGTTAGAGATCCCCAAAATAAAATCAGAATTTCTTATAATGATATAGAGATGAAGAGTCGAGAAATTCATGGATGGCACTCCACTGCTTGAGATCTGCACCAAAATAGGAGGCAGTGGTTCAAATCTGGTAATGTGTGAGTGTACACGTGTGTGTGCATGTGTGTGTGTGTGTGTGTGTGTGTGTGTGTGTGTGTGTGTGTGTGTGTGTGTGTGTGTGAGAGAGAGAGAGTGAGAGAGATAGTTATTACAGACAGGACTGGCTTACAAAACAGATGGTGATATGGCTGACTCAGATGAGTGAACATTAATATGGCTAAAGGATAAGGATTTGAGCTATCAGACTACATTTTAGGGGACATATAATCATTCACAAATAATGATAAAAGTCAGACTTTGAAGTATGTAATTTCTGACACCTTTACTTTAAAGTTTCCTATGTCAAAAGCCAGTAACACACAGCTCTCTAGAGTGTGGTTATGTATAGGCAGGAGTTCAAATGCAAAATTTAACTGCTGTAGTTGTGTAATAGATAATTAAAATTAGGTAGCAATGGCTTCACAAAAAAGATGCAATGTGATGCAATTAATTCACTGTAGGGGTAACATTTTCATGACTACAGGATTTTGTTCACTCAAACCACGTTCTAGGTAAGCCATATGCCTTCAAACACAACACTGATGTCATCTCTTCAAGTTTGTGCTTTCTGATACCTCTACTTATGATTTGTTCCATGTCATCAACAGTTAATAAGTAGTTCTGCAGTGTATGGGACTAGATAGGTAGGGGTTCAAATATGGTAATGTTTGTGTGATACAATAGTGACAGACAGAAATGGTTTGCCCAAACGATGGTGTTATAGTTGAGTCACACTTGTATGAACAGGTTTCATATTACATTTTAGGGAAGGCATAACCATTCTAACTCCCTTAAGTGTGTGCTTCATGACACTTTTGATACAATCATTTCTGTAGCATTAGTGGTTGATATACAGCTGAACACACTGCACTTTTAGTAGGTGTCCAGGACTGGCAAGGTCTAGCTACTAACTGTGTAAGAGAAAGCTAACAGGCAGGATTAGTTTCTTTAAAAAATTACATTTTTAATTTGACTTACTGGAAAGAAGCACAACTGTTTTGTACTCCCTTTAATGGAAGTCATATGCATTCAAACACAGTTATCAGTTTATCCCATCAAGTAAGTGCTGCCTGACAGCTGTGCTATGAATTTTTGTGTGAGCATCATCAGTTAGTACACAGGTCAATTGGAACATGGCATACATTGCAAATGTTCAAATCCAGTAGTGTACACATTTTTATTATTTTATTCACAATACAGTGGATACAGGCAAAAAACATTTTATTCAACAGATCTCAATATGTGTAATGCTTCATAGTGGGAACAAAAAGTGTCAAAGGGCTTTTGCTATGATATTTTATTAAAAGTATCTTAGGACCTGTGTTATGACATTTTATGTTTTTGGGATGGGTAGGTAAATACTTTACTTCTTTATGAGCATTCCCAGTATAATGATGTATTCCACTGAGTGACAGTTAGCAGAAAGAACCATAAGTAATCAATATTGTGGAATAGTTTATCTCAGGTTTTTTTTTTTTTTGTGGCAAACAAAATGCTGAGAATTTTCCTCTGGAACAATGGCTCTGCTGATGTCTGTCCAATTGAGGTAGTGGCCAATGCACAGAGGATACCATCACTGATACAGGCTAGTCTACACCTGTTGTATGTGATCTCTAGCAATTTTGATGGTACTACTGTTGCACCAGTCTGCAAGGTATATTGCATGTCATGATCCAGGTATTATGATGTGTTGCACAATACTCAATACAGTAGACATTTTTTTTAAGAATATGATGCATTGCCTTCATTTTGTCATACTGTATTAACTGTGTATGTTTAGCAGCAGCAGGTAGTATATAGGTAAAATAAGCCTTACATAGTCACAACTACTTTTCCCTCCTACTACATACAATAAAGTGACAGTACATGGCCCTGTTTTCATTACATAATACTGACATCAAGCACACTTGTGTTGTGCATACTTTTCCTTGCAGGTAACTCTCATAAGTGGTCTTTTTTCACACATGTCATCATGTCCATAGGCATACTGTGACATTCACACATACAAAACAGATATTACTGGACAGCCTCCACATGACTGACATCTCACAAGACATCCTTTTTAGTATATTTTGCACACCATTTAGTATATTTTGCATGATAGGTCCCACATCTCTTGTGCACGCACATCTTATGTTAGATTTTTAAATCTTTACCAATGTAGTGCAGCATAATTATGTATTAAGTTTCTGTTCAATGAGACACTTCTGTTTCTGTGGCAGATAGTTTTGGATTGCACTTCATATTGATTTGGGATGTGTTAACTATCTTGCATACTGATTTGGGACATGCTAACTATCTCACTTCCAACCCTTCCCAACATGCATGTTGTGGCCACAGCTGTTATTGTTTCCACTATCAGTACTTGTATGGGCAGTATGTCAAGGGGTTCCTTAATTTTCTCCACTGGTCCGCATTTTTATGTTTGTGTGTTCCTATTATCCCTGCATTGTTATGTTGATACATAAAAGGCACTGGAATTTTTAAACTTGTGTTAACCGAATGTCTGTTAAAACAACATGTTTCCTTCTGAATGTTTTCTTGCCTGTCTGTCTTCTTTTGCAATGTACATGTCAATGCCAGTGAAGTTCCCACATGTCCAATACTTCACTCAGTGCAATTTACAACTATATCAACCTTTCTTATACACATGTATTGTTATGCTTCCCCTGTTTTTATGTATTCTGTTGTTGCTCCATCCACATGTACACACTTACTGAACTCAGGCTTGTGTATACTCCTTTCTTTAAGTAGTGTACATGAGCCCTTCCTCACCTCAATCTTGCCACAAGCATGTGTTGTGGGCTCAAGATGAGGCTACTCAAAATGTAAAGCAGCTTGGGTTCTTGCATATTTCATTAGCAATGCTGCTTATTACACACAGACAGACGATTTACTTCACTTTTGTGTGACATATACAGGACATTAATGAACCTCGGGGTTAATTATTGAACCTAAATCAGAATTTTGATACTACAATTTATGCAGTCAGGGATACCACAAGCCATTAACTTCCCATCACTATTCATTAAAGATTGGTTTTTCATCAATGGGATTATAGTTCTGTATCTCTTATGTAAACTTTGGTGATGTATAATGACAGTAGTAATACTAAATTGATTTCACTCTTTAATACTTTCATTTGTCATAATATAATAACATTGTATTAAGTTATTTAGTTAGTTTTAAGTTTTAAATACAAGTTCTGAAGTATGGAAAATACAAGGTTCATGTTTTACATACATGTAGTTGGTTATCAGTATGACATGTTTTACATACATGTAGTTGGTTATCAGTATGACTATACGGGGTGGATGGATCACAGAGATGGACATTTTGCCCAATAATTGCATGAGTAGGTACTTGACTGAGGTCTTTTAGTGACATCTTTGAGTACCCTCCATTTTATAATATTTTCTTTCTTTAGGGGTTGTTTTGTATAATTCTGTAATGAAAAAGGTTTCAGCTTGCTTCCTTACTATCATAATTTTGCACTTATTTAAGAACAATTCCCCTTTTGTTTTCACTTTCTGGAGTGTGTGTGCCTGTGTGTGATTTACTGAGTTAGTTCCCCCTTCTTAGTAATAAGATGTTTAATACACTCAACAGAATGCTTTCTCACAAAACTGACGTATAGGTGAACAGTTTATTATTGAGGTCATATAGCTAAATACATTAATATTATTTTTAGACATTTTAACAAAGACTGCATTTTTGGCTTCAGCAGTTTCTGATCAATTGTCTGTCCATGCTGATTATCTTTCTTGAGATTGCTCAGAGAATTTTTTCCCTGCAGTCTCACTCTGACCATCAGACCTATATCTAACCATTCAGCTGATCCAGTCATTCCTTCTGTGGCAAGACCTCTATGCCTTCATCATTTTCTTGGAGGTGAAGGTTGAGCCAGCCACGAGTGTTGTTGTTCATGCAGGAGACTTACTCATTTCCTTTAAACCCTATTATCCCATGCACATGACCACAGAATCCAAAGAGCTGGCATATAGTAACCTATTGTAGCACAAATACACATTACCATGTGTATATAATCAAATGTCTCTGTCCCCATGTACACATGAACTCTGCAGGAACCCTATTTTCCTCCATGGATTCTACCATAGTGATTGAGCCCAGGTTAGAAAGGTTTAATGGTCAGTTTGGGAATTTTCTGAATTTTTGTGTTTAATCCTAGTTTATTTTATATAGAATCATCACTCAACCAATCAGATCTTGCAGTGTTCATAGGGTGCCAAAAGAGAAGGGCTGCTGTTTTGTTGCATACTTTCAAACAATCGTTAATAGTTATGACTATTTTCCATGAAGAGGCAGGTCTTTTATCAGGGGTAAGCTTTAGTATATTGGAGCCATTATAGATATTAGCATTTGTATGTGGCTGTCTGATCAAATTGATGATTCAACAAAAGTAGATCTAATTCAAGCAAGAGATTATAATTTTGCTTCATCATCTTCAAACCCCCCCCCCCAAGCTAAAATGATTAATAAAAAAAATGCATTGGTCCATAGGTGATTGACATAGGCTGAATTCAATAAAGTCCATGTAGGCTCTGTGTAGAGGTATCCATGTACACAGCCATGATTCTCTCTTGGCAGCGTGCCATACTTATTAATTATGGTGTGCGTCTAAGGAATGTCACAACAACATGGATATTGAAACTGTCTAAAACTGATGGCACAGCCACATACCTTTTGGCTGCTTAACTTTGACTGAAAGGTCAAAAAGGCATTTAATTTCATTAAACTGAATTTTTATGTTTTTGTTTTTGTGTTTATGTGCTTGTTTGCATGGTGCAGTGTGTTGCTTAGCTATACTTAGTTTAATGCACATATACATCAGACATCTGCTAGACAGCTAAAAATAGAAACTGGATGTGTTTAATTTTAATTTTTTTAACTGTATGAGCTTGTTTGTGTGATGCACCACGTTGCTTAGCCATGCTTAGCTTTGCATACATATACATCAAACATCTACCAGACAGCTAAAATAGAAACCGGGTGCATTTGATTGTAGTTCTGCAGTGCTTAGCAGCATGCATACCCATGCAGTGAAGCTGCTCTGCACTTACAAGCACCTTTGCAGTATATCTGAAGAGATACAAGTTCCCTTCAGTATTCCAGTGGCTAGATAGGTTGAGTCATAACCTATAGTGTAGCAGGTCCCACGTTTGAGTCCTGGGCAGTATACTTTTTACATATAATGCTGTGAAACTGTGTCAGATGACTGAAACATCTTTTGACTTTACATTAAATTGTTACATTTAGAAAAGCTGCATGATGCTAAGCATCTCGCAAACACGGTCAATGGTCTTTTCCTGCTTGCACATTGTTAAGCTTCACTTAAACATGGTTTATGTGAGTTTACATGATGCTAAGCTACATAGCATGTTTTTGAAAGTTACAGTATGATGTGGGGATGCAGCCTATTTAAAGGCCAAGAGGTGAGAATTTCACATTATTCATTGGAGCCTGACCTTCACTGTGGGTATGGCTGCTGTTGTGGGGGAAGGTATGCACTTTAAGGCACAATGATGGGGTGTGCAGGAGTCCATGGTTTTCAGTGGAATCCTGGTAGAACAGTAGGGACTCCAGCTGCTACAGGTTGACTACCAGGGCTCAGAGTGTAAGTCTGAGGTCTGCGATAGTTTGGCCAGGGGCCTGACCAATGTGACTGGTACCCCACAAACTGGTAAGCAGTGTCATCAAAACTATGACAACCTGTATCATAGGAAGAGGGGAACCTTGGGCATCTAGATCCAAGAGGCAAGGGATGGGCACACCACACAGATATCTAAGTATGTTTTCCAGTTGTTGTGTCTTTCGGCTTTTCCCAGTTAGGGGTCGCCACAGCGGAACTCCAGTCTACTAATGATTGGCAGCAGATTTTTATGTGCCGAGTTGCCAGCTCTGATGCACAACCTTCAATGAAGGTATGCCCATTCACGCATGACTCCACACAGAAGACACTCTAGCTGAGAACCAAACAGGACAACGTCTTACTGTGAGGCAACAACGCTACCGCAGTACCACCACTGCAGTCATAAATATACATGCTGAATCTGTGCAAAACTGGTATGAATAATGGTTTCCTTCTTTTACCACAGCTGCAGAAGAGAGGACTTAAAATGTCAAGTTTGGCCAGGATGAGGCAAGTGTGTGGTATGTAAGAAAATCACTAAAGTAATAACTTAATATATAACTCAATAATAAAATAAACTAAATACAGATATTGCAATCTTAACAGTCATGTATGAAATACCCGGGACACCATAGATTTGTATTAATGTGTCAGTGCATATCTGAAATGGTAAAGCACGTTAAAGCAAGTAAGCATGCAGTACTGTGTAGTATAGCTTCCAACCATCAGTTAATGCTATGGTATACCCAGATTAAGATTCAATGCTGTGGTCTGCTCATTGTCTCAGATATACTGTAGATTGCACTTAAAATATGAATATGGTAAACATGTAAGTTAACATAAGCCCTAGGCAGCTATCCATGTGTTTTATTGCCAGATTTGAAGCAACATTAATCAATAAAATGTAAAAGGAGATGGTGCTCTGATAATTAATATTTTCAAATAAAATGTTCAGTATTCCTGTAGTCACAGCTTGTGGGTTCTAATCTGACACCAGCCAACTGATAATGTACAGCAGTCAATACTGTTTCACCATATGTCATAAATAAATGCTGTGCAATACCCATATTAAGAGTCAATGTTGTGTTTTGCTTATTTTGTGTGACATATGCTGTAGGTTGCAGTCAATAAATGAATAGGGAAATGTGTATGTTAACAGAAAACCTACACAGCTATGCATGTGAGTAAATCAAGATTTGAAACAACACAAATCAATAAAGTGTAAAAGGAGATGTTGCTCTGATAATTTAATGTTTTCAAATAAAATATTCAGTATTCCTGTAGTCACTGCTTGTGGTTTCTAATCCGACACCAATCATCTTAAATATGTGCAGTAGGCAATACTGTTTTAGTATGTCAGAAATAAATGCTGTGCAATACCCAGAATAAGAGTCATTTTTGTGTTCTGCTCATTTTGTCTGATATATACTGTAGGTTGCAGTCAATAAATGAAAAGGGTAAATGTGTAAGGTAATGGAACTCCTACACATCTATGCATGTGCGTAAATGCAATATTTAACACAACATGAATCAATAAAAGTTTAAAAGTTGATGGTGGTATGATAATTTATTTTTTTAAAATAAAATATTCAGTATTCCTGCAGTCACTAGTTGTGGGTTCTAATCCTATACCAGCCAACTGAGAAATGTCCAGCTGTCAAGTGTATTCAGTGTACATGAACGAGTCCACTTTGTAATGTTGAAACTTCAAAACCTTAAACATCACAATCCCGCGGTTCAGCTGTTCAAAGTTTTGAAATCTCGAAACTGAACAATGAGATTGCCTGACAGCGCAGAATGGTAACTTTACTATTCTCTTCACTGTAGTGCGATCTCAGAGTTAGTATATTTAAGTAGCAGGGGCTGTAGGGGGCACAGCCCCCCACACGGGGGTGCAGGGGGCTTGCCCTCCTGCAAAAATGTGATTACTAATGTTTTATTGTTATAGTTTTTTTTTTTTTTTTTTTTTAATTTTGAGATTTCAAAACTTCGAACATCTGAACCTCGGGATTGTGATGTTCGAGGTTTTGAAGTTTTGAAATTACAAAGTGGACCCACACAAACATACCTCTCAACTGTCACAATTTTACATAATGTACTGAATACTGACCCATATGTCTGGTCCTCTGATTTGCATATATATGACATCACTTAAAATGCAATTTAATGGCAAATCTCATCAGAACACCTTACTACTATTATATGAGCATACTATGTAAGAATGTTCCCTGTCTTTGTGCCTCTGTACCACCATTATGTATGACCTGGCCCATAATGTGCCATGCTAAGAGGTTGAGAGCTATGTATGTGGAACATCATATATACAAAATAAGCAGTCAGTGTTCTCACAAGTGAAATATAACATATCTAGAAGTACGTAGTTGTAGTTTGTGTAGTTATATTATCTGTGAAGTTACTAATGTTTTTCTTTTTTCTCTCATGCCACCCCTTCTCTTCTTTTATTTATTAAATATATTTATTATTATCATTTGATATTACCATATTGTGTTACTTCCTCTTATGTTGGCCTTACATATAATTTAATATTGTTTTGCTGTTCAAAAACTTTCATTTACATTATTTATTGTTATATTCTTTTCAATTTGTTTCCATTATTCATTGTTCTTTTTTCTTATGTTATTCATTACATTTGTTTGGGTTATGTTTATTTTTCTTTTATGTTTATATTTCATTTACCACAGTGCAACAATATAGGCTGATTCCTGGTGATCCACCTACCTTGGCTCCCTCGGCTGAGGCACGTGGCCCCACCACATCTGGACTGCAGCCTGGTGACACCTCTCTGCTGCCCCTGCACTACCTGCACCATTGGGTAGTTCTGCCACACAGGCTGGGTCTGTGGCTCCCTCTGGGAGTCGAGGTGGATGGGATGCCTTCATCACCCAAGACCAACTGCCAGACTTGGTGTGTAGGCTTGAGAACCAAACTGTTGGTGCATGCCTATAGCAGATGGAGAGCATGCTGTCCATCCTGGTGGGGCAGTCTGGCTTCAGACGCCAGCATCGACAACTGCTTCCACAGGAGCAGTGAAGGTACAGTGCTAACAGTTCCATTGATGAGGACTTGAGTTACACTGATACTGTATCTGACGTCCATGGGACTGGGATTCCAAAACACCCTCCCCGTCTTGTATCCCACACCAACCCTGTCTGCTGTCTTGTCTATTTTGTCTGTCTGCAAATGCTTCCTCTCCTTCTCAGATTACCTTCCCCACCCATATGTCCCTTCCTCATCATTCCATCTCTGCTTAAAAAAATATATATCGTCACATATACAGCTCTCCATTTCGCACATGTGTCAACTGGACACACTTAATTTGGTCCAACTGGCTTGACAACACAATTATGTTTCATCACCCCTCTCTCTGGGAGTGACAGTCCCAATTCAGCTAAAAATCTTTTCAAGTGCACAGATGTTGTTGTTGAAGAACACCCTTCCAGCACATACCTACCAATCTATCACTATGTTTTCCTCCTGGTTGCACCCCATTTCACCATTGTCCTATCTCCCAATTTTTCTTTTCTTTAAAGAATTATCTGCTCTATGCACAACATTTCTAAGCTGTGTTAAATGGCGGTGTATTGCTACATGTATTTGAAAGCATAATAATCACATTCAAAAAGTATACCTGCACCCTATTTCAAACCCAGTACTATTTCACTTGAAAAGTAGTGCATCAGCCTATCAAGGCACACAGGTGTCTTAAGCAAAACATTAGAAATTGTCATATTCTCATTATTAAGCATGTTTACTGGATGCTGCACATTGTGCCACATCATGCAACACTGCTAAAAGATTAATGGAAAAATGGGAGTTTAACTGGGTCTCAGGTAGAGAAATATGTCACTATAAAGCTACACATATAATAACAGATGTAAGTGAGGTATGTAACAGCAGGTGACTGTGAAATCATATATACAACGTGTAAAAATACTGCTGCTAGAACAGTGACTCTATAACTCAATCTGTTAAATGCATTGAAAATGTCAATTTTGGTCCACATAGTTCTGGGTTCAAATACACCTGTGTCTAGCATCTAAAATATATGTATGTGGACATCATCATTATAAACTTTGATATGTATGACTGTCTCATCACCTTATCCACCCAAAGCAGAACAGATGGAATGTCTGCTTCTAAATAATGGAAGTCAAAGGACTACAGATAAGACCACATTTTAACAAGACCTATTACAACACCAAAAAGTGCATAGAATGTCAGGTCATGCATTAGGCTGTAGGATTTCAAAGTATGTAAAGCAAATATGGCCTGGTAATATCAGGCTGCAGCCCACAATGATTTGCTAGTGATATTACAGACAACCACAGCTGCACAAGTAACATACATATATGGAGGGCATGCTAGACTCAACCGTTTCCAGCTCACACGTTACAGATAACTACCATGACATAACACATTACTTGGCAGGTGTCTAACTGCTTGACATAATGGTTAATATAACCCTTAATGTACCCCCTATCTTGTTCCAGGACACACCAAGCATGATGTGTTTTACTCTGTTAATGATACCTTTGGCTAACATACTTACCTTAACCACATACCTTAATTTACAGTGGGATGCGTTCTCTCAATCTGGTTCTGGCTGTACACCAAGACTGCCATAGGTCCCACACTTACTCTTAAGTATTATTGTCCTACAAAGTCTTCACCCTCTCTGCCTATGCCTATTGCCTGCAGCAGCAGCATCAGCTTCACCCTGTAGCACACACATCTGTATGTAAAAAGTAGTGCTACAAACATTCTCTCTGTGATGATGTAATATCTTTACACCAATAATTTCCACTGCAGCATACGAGAATAGGGGTGGATGCTACATTGTGCCCTTATATATTATTGAGTAGTTGCATGGGATTGGCTGATTATACTGCAAATCAGCTGTGTAGGCTGCATGTAGGATTTCTGAACCACAGATTGGTTCAGAGGCAATCACCTGCTAATGAGAACCATCTTAAAAAGGCAAACTTCTAGCTATGGGAACCATTGTGTATGAGAGTTAGTTTGCATGGTTAACTCATTGAGACAGTACTTACATAGCAGTATCTTTCAACAGTGGAGTATTGTACTCCATCAGGTATGTAACCAGTTTGTTTACAACATGATGCATGTGTTTGAATATACTTAGGGGGAGTGGGGATTGCATCAGTAAACCTTTCTTAGAACTGTACTAATGACATGTCATTGATCTCCACATGTGTTACACCTACAGAGGAAGCAGAGTACAGCAAGGGTATAATGCTTTGTGTTAAATAAGTACACAGGTCTCCTGGATACTGCCTTTGATAGCACTTGTAATAGTACACTGCTAGTTGTTTGGCACTGTTGTTTTTATATATTATAAGGGGGGGGGCTGCTATGGGGCACACTATAATGGACTCCTGTGTTGGGTGTGTGATCATACATCAGTACCTGTGATGGCAAAAACAGGACTACATGACTATTGCTTACTATCCTAGTTGCATCCACACTCTTTGTATGTTTGGCATACTGCTGAATATATGACGTGGAATCAAGCAGTGAATACTGATAGCCTTCCTTTATTGCTTTATCTCTACATACTGTACTCCCATGTATGTGATCCTGACACATGTTCTCATTTATTTGTATTACAAGAGATATCATGCATGGATGATTCAGGGTGCCTTTTTCTGGGGCAGAAAATGACCTCATTTTTGAGGTCGTGTACCAACACCACCAAGTCCTAATGTCCGGAGGGAGAGAAAACAGGCAGGAACATCCAGCATTGTGGGACGACCTGGTAGATAATGTTAATGCCATTGGTCACCAGATATATGAGCAAGTGCAATACAGTGCCATGGATATGATTAACTCAGCATGCAGACATGCAGCGGACATAGCCAGGGGAATGTCAGGTCACTGGTGGTAGGACTGCAGCAGAATAACCTCTGTCAGCCACTGTAGAATTCTTGGCAAACCTTGCAACACAGGACAGCTCCCAGGCATCCATCACCCAACGTGTGATGGATGTGGGTGCCACCGTTTCCATTCAAGAGAAGCATACAGGTATGCTTAATAGGATCAGCATTGGAATACTGTAGCATTCAGCATATCAGTATGTACACAGTTTTACGTGGGTGGCAGGTGTTTTACGGGGGCAGGAGGAGGTTAGCTGCAGTTTGAAGCTCATGCATAGATTGTGACCCACATACTTGTTAGTAGCTACTGTAAATGTGAGATATTTGGATGTATTGCCCCTTTTATATTGTAACATGCAGAGCTGTTTACATTACCTCTCCCTCAAATTTTTTCAGGACCATCAGGAATAGGAAGAGGCCATGCTCCTGCTGCTGGTAAGGACAAAACTGTTTTGTCAGAGATGTATATTTAGTTCAATGTACTTGTTAAAGTGTCATCCCAGGGCTGCTGTCTGGACTGTTGTACTGTCTGCATGATTGCCAAATGTATAGATATTTTCTAACTGTACACACTTTAGACTCATACCTATGCCTTGTAGGTGTGATCACAGTGATTGATTTGGCAGTATTGTCAGGACATTACAGATTGCCATAACTGTCAACTGTGCAGATTTTGCAGAATGTCAACAGTTTACATCATTTATGTTTTGCTCATGAGATTCTTCTTTAAAGAATTTTTATTTCCAAATAATTACAGATTTGTATTAGATAATAATGTCCTCATCTCCTACTATATGAGGTTGGGGGTTATACAAGTCAGTAATATTGACAGCAGTGTATACAGCTTACCATATAGTGCAACATAGTACTGCAGAGCATATTAGTGCAGGTATTAATGTAATGCTTTTCCCTTTTTATCACAAGTGACCAGGGAGGTTGTTCTTTGTCCCCTGCACAACCAGATGTCAGTGACTCTTCAGACTCTGATGATGATGGTGGCCAAAGTGAGGCATGGTTGGGGGTTGCAGGGGCTGAATATGACAAAGATATTTATATATACAAGTCAGTAATATTGACAGCAGTGTATACAGCTTACCATATAGTGCAACATAGTACTGCAGAGCATATTAGTGCAGGTATTAATGTAATGCTTTTCCCTTTTTATCACAAGTGACCAGGGAGGTTGTTCTTTGTCCCCTGCACAACCTGATGTCAGTGACTCTTCAGACTCTGATGATGATGGTGGCCAAAGTAAGGCATGGTTGGGGGTTGCAGGGGCTGAATATGACAAAGATATTTACATCTTTCATCCGCTCTCATTATCACCATACACAGCCAGTAGGCCTTTGCATACCCAGTCCCCTGTGGCTACAGATATTGTACAGGCAGAGGGTGGGGACATTGAACAGGGAAGTGTGGATTCTGTGGCTGCTGTGACTCTTGACATTGGCCATAGCCAAACAGTTGGTGAGGTTCCACACAGGCAGATTGATAGGGGTGCTCTACAAGGCCTGCTGTCCCTCCACTACCTGTTGCAGGTGTCCCATCATGTGTCACTCAGGATATGTTTAGGGCTGTCATTGTGGCACAGGCACATTCAGAAAGAAAGAAAGGATCTACCGGTGAATTCTCAGGGTTAGCAACACTATACCCTCATTAAAGTAAAAAAAATGGCTTCTGCTAATCCAAGATAGCCTAAAAAATGTGCTCAGAACAAACAACCACTGCAAACAAACAACTAGGCCCAGAAACAGCAGTCCTGAAACCGAACAATGCTACAGCTACTAGCAACACTATTTTAGGCAGTAAACACTACAGAATTTTTTATCACAGCAGAAAAAACTGCAGTGAGACTCTAAATTAAAGTCTTAAACAGAAAAAAAACTCATTAACAGGAAAATCTGAACAAACAGATGCTTAACAAATGGAGACAATTTCTAATTAATACCTTTCTCACAGTGACACTAGGTAAAAAAGCTATACAAAACTGAGGCAGTAACAAAAGTGATTTAACAGGCCCAGTAAGGTAGACAATTGCAGTAGATTAGTTTATTTAGTTTCTACCAATAAAATAAAGTAAAAAGTAGGCACCAGACAATAAAAAGTGCAATAAAAGGTAGGCAGCAGACAATAAAAAGTGCAATAAATGGTAAGAATAAGCAATAACTAGTAAAACTAAGCAAAAAAATAGGATACTTATTGTTGTATATCACAGATCAGAGTTGTGGTTAATGCCCTTCCTCCTTTTAGCTCAGTGTGAAATAGCAGAGACCCTCACAAATATAGGTCTTAAGTACCAAAAGGTTTAAACCCCTGAAACAACATAAAAAATGTTCAAAAGAACCAATGAAGTCCTTCCTCCAAGCCCTAGACCAGCCAACCTTTACCAGCCAATGGCCAATTAACACTATACTCTCACTAAAGTGAAAAATGGCTTTTGCTAACCCAAGATGACCAGGAAAATGTGCTCAGGACAAACAGCCACTGCAAACAAACAACTAGACCCAGAGACTGTAATCCTGAAACTGGACAATACAACAGCTACTAGCAATACTACTTTAGGCAGAAATAACTACAGAAATGTTTATCACAGCAGAAAAACAGCAGTGAGACACTAACAGAACATTTTAAGCAGAAAACAAAGCAAGGGGACTTTAGAGAATGCTTTTAACTGCAAACAAGTCAGTTATATGACACACTCCTTGGTAGGAAAATCAGAACAAAGAGATGCTTAAAAATGGAGAAAATTTTCAATAAATACATTTCACACAGTGAAACTAGCTAAAAAAGCTATACAAAAAGTGAGGCAGTAACAAAAGTGATTTAACAGGCCCAGTAAGGCAGACAATTGCAGTAGATTAGTTTATAGCAATAAAATACAGTAAAAAGTAAGCAGCAGACAATAACAAGTGCAATAAAAAGTAGGCAGCAGACAATAAAAAGTGCAGTAAATTGTTAGAATGAGCAATAGCTAGTAAAAATAAGCAAAAAAACAGGATACTTATTGTTATATATATCACAGATCAGAGTTGTGGTCAGTGCCCCTCCTCCATTCAACTCAGTGTGAAATAGCAGAAACCCTCACAAAAGCAAAGGCAAGCTTGCTGCTCCTACTTCACAAAATTCTTTTAATGTTAGTGCTTTCGCTGAGGTCAATGCCCCAAGTTCTTCAGACAACTCAACAACACAAAACAAGCTGTTTTATATCATATCTAATTAAGCAATCATTTCAAATAGTTCACATTTAAAGGTCCCTTACCTAAATAACCTTAGGTGTCAGAGGATGTTTCTTATAAAATCATTCCTAGTTTTTAAAAAATAAATTAAATGTGAACTGTTTGAATTGATTGCTTAATTAGATATGATATAAAACAGCTTGTTTTGTATTGTTGAGTTATCTGAAGAAGTTGGGGCACTGACCTCATCGAAAGCGCTAATATTAAAAGATTTTTGTGAAGTAGCAGCAGCAAGCTTGCCTTTGTTTTTGTTTTAAACAGTTTGTCAAGAAACCCTCACAAAGGTACGTCTTAAGTACCAAAAGGTTTAAATCTAAAACAACTTAAAAAAAAGCTCAAAAGAACCAGTGAGAAGCTTACTACAAGCCCTAGACCAGTCGACCTTTACCAACCAGTGGCCAATCAACATTATACTACATGAGGCACTAAATGAAAGTTTCAAACAGAAAAAACATTTAAAATAAATCCAATTTAATGATATAAAATGTCTTGGAGTCCTTTCAGGCAGAAGTAATGGGCCCAAAGGTATGTGGGTGTGCCGCCAGTCTTACACTGATTCAATATCTGTGTTGCTGTGACCTCACTTAGATGCGCAACATAATTATAATGTATGGTGTGCTGCTGAGGGAGAACAGTGTCCGTGAACATGGATGCATTCCATGTAGGCTGTACATGCAGCTTACACAGACTTTATTAAATCCAGCCTAATGTTTTTGTAGGGATAACAAGCCCCCTGCACTCCCCATGTTGGGGCTGCACCTCCCCCAACCTGACTAAATGTATTTGTTAACTTTGAGATCACACTATCTTGGCAAAGGGGCATATTTCCCTACCCACAAGAAGTTTGCAATCTCACACACCTGTTGATCATCTGTTTAGTCAGTTACATTGTTTAGGCAAAACAGATGTTGACCAATGATAGTGTTGACCAAATATAGTCTGTCCATGTATATATAGATAGATAGATAGATAGATAGATAGATAGATAGATAGATAGATAGATAGATAGATAGATAGATAGCTGTATATATTTTTAAGCTCTGTGCTTTGTTGTACCAAAACACCATTATTATTTTGTTTTGAACATAGCGAAAAATAACGTATCAATCATTTTTAATTCAGATAAGTGTTTGTTTGCACACAGACAAAAATAAAGCATCAATCACTTTGCAATTCATATAGTTTGTTTTTTATTCCAGTGTTTCAAGCACTTTAGTGAATTGAAATAATAATAAAAATAAATAGTTCAGGGACTTTTAAACATTAAAGTGACGTACAATAAATTTATCTCAATGCATGTAATGTGAACATATTAGATGTTACTTTGTCACAAATGCAAAATGCTACTTTCAGAACATTCAATGGAAAATGAAAAGTAAACAAAGAGAGTAAAAGCGTGAGCAGAGGTGGAGGAAACTCATCCACTGCCCCCACTTATCCAATTTTCTTTGGTTAAAAGTACAACAATTAAAACAAAATTAAAACAATGCTGAATTTTTCATAGTGTGCACCTTGAGAAACCTGCCCAAATGTTTATACTACTTGCTGAGTTTTTTTTCCATATTGTGACATCATGATTTAAATGCAGACTGCACTAATAAAAGTATTGTTGTAGGACTTAAATCAGCTCAGCAGTTGCAGTCTTGTGAGACTATACATTTCCATCCTTAAAATGATATTTGAAATTGACTTGCTTAAAGAAATTAGCAATAATACCAAGAAGGCACCACGCTGTTTAATAGGATAATTTCTGAGTGATTGAGCTATGGTATAAAGTCAGCTAGTACTTGCACTGTTAGACTACTATCATTATTTTCACTTTGTACTAGATATACACTTATTAGTTTAATAAAATGCCATCCACAACTACAGTGGGACATTCATGAATGGCCTAGCATACATTCATTTATTCATTATGTGTCTGTAGAGATGCAGTTATACCATTTTACTAACTTGTATGAAACTTTTCAAAGTCATAAAAATGATCGTGTTTTATAACAAAAGTGTCCATGGAACCTTGCACGTACACTATCATTATTGTGTTTAAAATGCAGAGTACATAACTAGAATATGAGACAGTTCAGTGTCATCTAAAGGTTAGACTTTTCTGTCTGGAATCAAGCTTCAGAGTCTAAAATGGTACTAACATTTTGAACTGTTATACTGATTAGGATGACCAAGTTAGGCACACTTGCAATACATTTTATTGCCTTTATTTGTTAATGCTTTGCTGAAATTTTCTCTCACTACAATAAATTTAGTTGGTCTTTAAGATCATTTAGGCATGAAATGTATTGAATGTGTTTCACTGCCCTGCAAGCAGAAAAAAAATATGCACTTGGTTCAATACCATTTGAGTCTTACCAGTGTGACTGGATTTCGCACATGCATTTATCTCAACACAATTATATGCATTTATGTGCATTTTTTACTTCATGGATCTGTCATGGGCCATAACGTCATTCTGACAATGAGTCATGACTCAGTTAATATTCATTACTGAAGTGGCTGGATTTATTATTTGCCTTATTAGTAATTAACTTAAAGTAATTAGCCTACTCCACAGTTTATTTGAAGAAGACAAATGTTAATTGTTTGCACATTTAAAACCAAACAAATTGATCATTTAAATTACTCCTTTTATTACACAAATTAGTGTTTTGTTTTGAAGGGGATTCAAAGGTAATGTAACTCTTAACAATATGATGTGATTCTGCTACATGGATTGCACTGCATGCTAACAGGCCACATTAAGTCAATCTGCTCTCGCTCTCTCTAATATACTAGTATTGGTCAGACTTATTGACTGCATTAAATTCTTTAGTGTATATTTTTGCAAAGGCTTTAACTCACTTTCTTAAATGTTGGATTAATTTAGTCAGTTATAATTATTCAAATGTAATATAATGGGTAATGAATACCCCCTTGGGATGTAGCCAGTTCATAGTGAAGTTGACAGGTACCCTTAACTGACCTTGACAGTGAAGCACATGGAGGCATACATGTTATCTGGCTTCATCAAGATGGGATTAGAAGTGACTAATCCTTGTATCAGTATCCTTTGTCTCACAGTGTGTGCTACCTGCAGATGAGCAAGGAAAACAAAAAAGGTTTTCCTAAATAATTGTCATAAGGACTCTTCATAACAGAGTATCAGAGATATTCTTTATATTAGTAGTAGAAACAAATAATGCATTTAACTGTACTAAGATATAAATAGTGCAGGACAAACACATAGTTAAACTATGTGAGTTCTTGCCATAATGATTCTAACATCATATTTTTCTGTTGTATTTGTTTCCTTACATCTGATTTAAGGTTACTGTTTGCTTTCTGTACTGTACCCGCGGTGGTGGTGCTGTGGTAGCGTTGTCGCCTCACAGTAAGACGCTGTATGGTTTGATTCTCAGCTACAGCGCCATCTGCGTGGAGACATGCGTGAATTAATTTCATAGCCTAATGTGGTATTTAGGCTGCAATTCCTACTTATTGATTTTATATCTGATAAGATCTTTTTCTAATAGAGGTTTACATTATACAACTGATATTGAACAGTTTCCTTTGGGTGATGAGGCAGACTAGTGAATTGTTGCTACAAATCAGCAGCATACCTCTCAACCTCTTAGTGCATGATATTTGGACAAAATCTAAAATAAAGAGGGGGAAATGCCCAAAAATAGTGGCGCATTTTAAATACTGCTCTTACAAACTTAAAAAGTTTCTATAATATTATAATTTGTGTCGGCATGTATTTTCAGTAGGATCTGAAGTCTAAAGCTCAAATGTATGTTGTTTTTTAGTTACTCAGTCAATTTCCAGAAAATCTAAAATTTTAGGAACAGACTAAATACATGACGCAGAAATCTGGACATTCTGCAAAAATCTGGATAGTTGAGGGGTATGCCCAGTGATAATAATTGTTTTTCTTTTTTGTGGGTCTGCAGGATGTTACCAATTCCTCCTCCTGTACCCAGTTACTGTGAAACCAGTTTGCTAGAGGAGGGACTGTCTTCTTCCCTTCCTCTTAGCAGCATATGCACTCCACATATACTGCTCTTGGAAGATGTCTGTGCACAATGCATTTACTGCTCTTGGAAGGTGCATGCATGTGCTGCTTTTGGAAGGTGCATGTATGTGCACTCCACATTTACTGCTCTTGGAAGGTGCATGCATGTGCACTCCACATTTACTGCTCTTGGAAAGTACATGCATGTTCACTCCACATGTGCTGCTCTTAGAAGGTGCATGCATGTGCACTCCACATGTGCTGCTCTTGGAAGGTGCATGCATGTGCATTCCACATGTGCTGCACTTGGAAGGTGCATGCATGTGCCTTCCACATGTACTGCTCTTGGAAGGTGCATGCATGTGCAATCCACATTTACTGCTCTTGGAAGGTGCATGCATGTGCATTCCACACGTGCTGCTCTTAGAAGCTGCATGCATGTGTACTCCACATGTGCTGTTCTTGGAAGGTGTATGCATGTGCACTTCACATTTACTGCTCTTGGAAGATGCATGCATGTGCACTCCACATTTACTGCTTTTGGAAGGTGCATGCATGTGCACTCTACATTTACTGCTCTTGGAAGGTGCATGCATGTGCACTCCACATGTGCTGCTCTTGGAAGGTGCATGCATGTGTACTCCACATGTGCTGCTCTTGAAAGGTGCATGCATGTGCAATCCACATGTGCTGCTCTTGGAAGGTGCATGTATGTGCACTCCACATGTGCTGCTCTTGGAAGGTGCATGCATGTGCACTCTACATTTACTGCTCTTGAAAGATACATGCATGTTCCCTCCACATGTGCTGCTCTTGGAAGATGCATGCATGTGCACTCCACATGCGCTGCTGTTGGAAGGTGCATGCATGTGCACTCCACATTTCCTGCTCTTGGAAGGTCCGTACATGTGCACTCCACATTTGCTGCTCTTGGAAGGTGCATGCATGTGCACTCCACACATGCTGCACTTGGAAGGTGCATGCATGTGCCTTCCACATGTGCTGCTCTTGGAAGGTGCATGAATGTACACTCCAAATTTACTGCTCTTTGAAGGTGCATGCATGTGCACTCCATATTTACTGCTCTTTGAAGGTACATGCAAGCTACCACATATGCTCAAACAGCCAGGTAAACAGCCCATTATATGCAGTGTGGGAATGTTATGCTTCTTGCTGAGGAGGACACACCTGTACTCCTGCAGGTGCAACCAATGCAGTGAGCCAGGCTGCCTCCATTCCATCAGTTTGAGTGTGCTGGCATCACACACTAACTTTCAGCTTCTCCCCCAGTCTCTCCAGCACCCATACCACTTACAGAACTTGACTTTCTGCGATGCAGTAAGCACTTTATCCCTCTGTGTCTTGTGGCTAGTGATGAGAAAGAAAATCAGTGACACTTGCATGATTAGTTGATGCTAGGCAACAGCAACATAGGAAACAAGGACCAGATTACTCAATGTTTGCATGAACATGAGGTCAAAAAACATTATTTAAAAAATAAAACTAATCATGCATAAAGTTGTTGGAAAGAAATATATGTTATTAGACTAATATAGCTTTGAATTACATTCTTCTTAATCTTTCACATTATTAATAGTCATATGAAGTAGCAAAACAGAAGCACATGATTATGTATTTCCTCACAGGAAAAAGGAAGTAATAATATAAAGAAGCAGTCTCTAGATACAAGGCAGATAAACTCACAGCATATTCCCAACAAACACAAAATAAAAGGATGCATTAAAAATGATATGTTCAGTTCTGTCTGGAAACAGATAGTGAGACCTTGTTAATTGTGTTTTAAGGAACTCTACAGAACCTGTCTTTGCACAGACAAGACAAAGGTAAGTGAGAGGTGGGTAAAAGAAATGGCATATGATTATGAAAACGCAGATGTCACCCTAATTGTTGAGGGCTTACTCATTGAAAGTCAATCTTATTCAGTTTTTCTCTACCTAAATGATGCATCTTGGAGTTTTGTAGTCTTAAAATGCTTGTCACCAATGTTAAAAACTTTGAGCTAATACAAATAAATAAATAACTAAACACTAGCAGAAATTTACCACAAAACAAATTATTTTACTTACTAAGCACTTTCACTCTAACAGTATAGAATTTCATCAGACTAAAAATCACTTTTGTCAGACTTATTTTTATAGGATACAAGGTAGAACATCACTTAAAAACTTACAATGCATTGTTTAAAAGAAACTAAAACATGCAGTCCAAGAAATTTTGATTTTATTCATGTTAATTTGCCAAAATACTTCAAGAACTCATTCATTCATATCACAATCACTCATGTCAGTTTTATTTGTTGCTGACTATGGTTAAACAAGGCACTATTAATATTTTTTAATGAATGCAAGGTATGTTAAAAAAGGAAATTGTATGAGGCACACTGTGCATTGTAGACCACCTGTGTTGTTCAAAAAAGTATTACAGACACAATGACTCACTAAACTTGTTTAAATAATCAGTGTTCTGATAGCTCCTAGCTATCTGAACTTTCACCCCATTTTTGTAACTACTTTTATGAGATAAGTGCTTCTATTATCTTCACAATGCCTACTAGAATCCATAACAACCAGGGCTTGATCCTGCACTAGGTGACCTAGGCAGCTGCCTAGGCCCTGATGCTCGTGCGACTATCTGCTAACATACAACCTCCTGTCTCCATTCTAACATGGTTTCAGACCCAAACATAGCACAACTGCCCTTGTTAGCTTTACAAACTCCGGCAACCATCTTAGACATAACAACCAGCAAGTTGCTTCTATCTTTTTTGATATGTCAAAGGCCTTTCATACCTTATCTCACCAAAAGCTACTAAATGAGCTAGTCTCCTTAAACCTAACCCAACTAGCCCTCCTCTGGTATCATAGCTAGTTAACTGACCACCAACAGACAGTTAAGTGGCAAAATGAACACTCTCTACCCTATTATCTGTCTCAATAGGAGTGTCCCAAGGCTCAATTCTAGGTCCTCTCCTCTTTACCATATTCACCAACAGGCTCAGAACAACCACCCAGAATGCAACCATTATTCAATATGCAAATGACTGTTCCCCCATATGTTCAGCTCCATCCCTACCAGAACTTCTACAAACAACCTAACAATCTCTCCTAGACATTGAAAAATCTCTCAGAATCCCAACTAGTGCTCAATCCTAATAAAAAAAGCTTATGCTATTCACTGATAGCAAAATACTGCATCCTTACCCCTCCTTCTCAATCTACTCAGTCAATAATGCAAAAATTGAACTAGTCCATAACACCAAACTCCTTGGTGTCACAATTAACAAGTCTAAAATATGACATACGCCTTGTCCTAACCATCAAAAAGGTCCACATAAAACTGGGCTGTCTGTACAGAGAAAAAACATATCTCACTGATGCCACTAGACATTGCATAGCCAGGACTCATCTACCTTCTACCCTTCTATACACCTCACCATTGTTCACCAATCTTAGAAAATCTGAACTAAACAAAGTGGAGTCTTGCTACAACAAAATAGCTAGATTTGCTACTAATCTCCCCTACAGATCACATCACTGCACTGTACTTCATCAGCTACAATGGACTGAACTACCAAATCTTCTAATGTTCAACCAGCTCACTTTCATCCGTTCCATCCTGCACCACCCAGACATATGTCCAGCACTCAGTAACTTAGCTGACCGCTATTCAAACTCCATATCCTTAAGATCATCTAACAAACTACTACTCAAAGTAACAAAATCTAATATTTTTCATGGAGACTCTCTTTCTCCCACCAAATATAAAAATCCTGGAATTCTACACCTCAGATAATACTAAATACTTATAATACTTCCAAATTCAAATTATTATTAAAGGAACACTTAACCAACAACTGTCTCTTCTCCTGTTCTAATCCAAGTTGATCTTATTTCCCTTCCTCTTATTCAATTCAAATATCCAAACCATCCCTTTTTCTTATCTAATAATCACCCAATCCATTCCTCATACCTAATTGTATAATCTTTCTATGCCTAAAACATGCTTCCTATATCTCCAACATCTCCCTAAATATCTTATGCTTCCTACTCTTACACCTCTTCTCTCCTTCATGCACTCTACCTCTATATTGCCTTAGCATGCACAACTGTGTACATGCAAACATGCAAAGATGTTTCACATCTTTCTCTGCAACTGATCTTTTAGTTTTAGATCTACTTTTGGAATTTTTGTATCTGTATGTATGTTCTGTAATGTTTTTAATTTTATTAATGTTTTTTATGCTAGTCTCTCGTTTATGGAGCTTTACCATCTGGGCCAGTCAGATATTCCTGGTAAACAAATATGAAATAAATAAATTATAAATAAAATGTAGTTCAGGAAATGTGATCGCATTATCATAGGCAAACCCTTTTTTAATGCTACATAAGTAATTTATTGTCCAAGGGCAGCATATGTTGCATTTATAAGTGAAGCACTGAAATGAAAAGTTGATTGCACACAGAAACTTCTTCATATATTTCTCTTTAATGTAGATATATTCAGATGACTTTTACTTCTACTGAAATTGTGCATATTGACTTAGCATTTATTATCAGATGATTAATATTTATTATGCTCTCATAAATACTCTTCTGTTTAAACTGTACAAAACCTGAGTGAATCTTATGGTATACTGTTTAATGTAGTTCATTTAAACCTACCAATGAAGTACAAGTAAGTTATTTCTTCATAACAATAAAGGATGCCCACCTTTGACAAAGTGACTAAAACTGTTCTTGGGGGTGGTGGGGACTCTGTGGATGAAAGCACATTATGCTCTTACCTGGTCACTTTTAAACAGTCTTTTATCTGTGTTTGCAGGACTAGTGTGCATGTGTGCATGTGAATTAAGTAGGAATACTTTGGCAACTTTGCATTTGTATGAAACAAATTTGAAATATGTGGCTTGGTCATACTATTATTAATTCTTTAACATATACATTTGGGAAGAATGCACTCAATGTAACAATAATTGCTGGTATTGGGGATATCTGGAGATAAAATGACTGATCCTGCTGAGGTGATAACGTTATAAAGTCATTAGTCTGTCTTTGCAGGACCAGTGTCTATTTGTGTAAAGCAAATTGGAATAATTTACCCTGGCCATTTTTATCACAATCAGAAATGATGTGTACTCAGTCAATTTAGTCTCTGTAATTGTTGAGAACAGATATTGGTGGATTATAATGACAGAAGTTTGAGTGGCCTTTTAAGGTTGAAATGGGCATGTCTGTCATTCTTGGTTCATACATATTGTTTCACTACTTAGTAGAAAAAAAGTGTTCAAAACTACAAAATTAAAATGCACTCTAGCAAATGTTGTATTAAACAAGAAATAAATGTTAAAAATCCTAGTATCTTCGTTATTCGTTATTAATCTCATTTTCCAAAACAGTTCTTTCCCGAGCTATTCCTCATGTGCCATTGTGGTTCCATTGTGTAAATGCTCTTCTTTTTGTTAGCATTTCAAAAACAAAACAAATATATAAATAAAGAAAAAAAAAAAAAACTGTTAAGAACTTATTCATGAACATTCTGGAAATCATTTGAACTGCAACCAAGTGTGTGCAAGTGTGTGTGTGTGTGTGTGTGTGTGTGTGTGTGTGTGTGTGTGTGTGTGTGTGTGTGTGTGTGTGTGTGTGAAGGGGGGTTTATAATTATTCTGTTTTGTCAACCTTCGTGCTGAGTCCTCCTCACTTTCATATAAAAATAACTGCTTTATATTTCTTGCAAAAAGGTTTGCAGTAAAAAATAAACATATATACATATCTATATACATATATATATATATATATATATATATATATATATATATATATATATATATATATATATATATATATATATATATATATATATATATACATACATACATTAAGCTGTGAATGCTTTCAGTCAATATTCCAGTCACATTTTGATTGTTCCTATGAAAAGTTTTAAAGTTGATTGTGCTGATGGCAGTAATAGCAAACTGGTCTTGTGTATGTTTTTAACACAGAAGTTGCCAAAATAAAGGATTTGCCTTCATGAATTCTCTTTGTCTTTGAGTGATGGTATTTCTTGAAATGAATTCCGTGAAACAGGCTCATTTAGACTCCCCTTCTAAAAGATGCCATCTGTAGGTCTTGCAATGGTTGAAATTAAATTTAAATGAATGATGCATACGTACATATTGTTCTGTAATGTAAAAACAAGAATTTGTAAAAGTCTGTGCAGACGCTTTTGCTGGTACTTATGGCAACCTGTACTCTGACACAGATTCCCTGTGTATGGTATTTTTACTTTTCTCCACAGTTGTGTAATTGTGGAGTTAGTATTTTTAAGTAAGGGGCATATGGGAGCAACCCCCCCATCCACACATGGGAGTAATAGGGGTACTTCACCCGCTAAAACCTCTTTTGGAAAATGTTTCCCTTTGTGTTTTTGATTGTATCATGTTTCAGTTATTTTGAATTAGAAGACATTTAACCATTTTGACTGAGTGAGATTTCTTTAGATGAAATCATTATTCAATCAATTGAATTGTGCTGCAATTATCTCTCTCTCTCTCTCTCTCTCTCTCTCTCTCTATATATATATATATATATATATATATATATATATATATATATATAGAGAGAGAGAGAGAGAGATCTCTATCTTTTTGCAAAATTGCAGGATATATAGTCACATATAAATGTGCATGTGTATGTATGTGTGTGTGTGTGTGTGTGTGTGTGTGTGTGTGTGTGTGTGTGTGTGTGTGTGTGTGTGTGTGTGTGTGTGTGTGTGTGTGTGTGTGTGTGTGTGTGTGTATATATATATATATATATATATATCTATATATATATATATATATATATTTCACTGAGACCAAATCACCTAAAGTTCATTTGACCTAAAACTCATTTCACCTAAAACTCATTTCACTGACAAGTAGTACTCTAAGGCTAGTCAAAGGTATATGTTCTTTTACCCACTGTAGGGGGGTGTGGGGGACGTAGCCCCCCCATCTAGCTGTGTTTTACCAAATAATGCAAAACAAAACCAGTCAACAGAAAGCCAAATTAGGTGGGGGGCTGCACCCCCACACCCCCAATGTGGCGGGGTTGTGCCCCCCACCCCCTAACTATATATACTTACACCAGGATTACACTACAGTGCAGAAAAGGACATATACCTTTGACTTGCCTTAGAGTACTACTTGTCAGTGAAATGAGTGTTAGGTGAAATGGACTTTCAGTGAAATGAACTTTAGGTGATTTGGTCTCAATGAAATGAGTGTCAGTGAAATGGTCTTTCACTGAAGTGATATGAATCTGTATATATATATATATATATATATATATATATATATATATATATATATATATTTATACATACATATAATATATATATATATATATATTTACATATTCTATATATATATATATATATGTATATTAATAACTATAGGGTGAATGGGTTCAAGTAAAGCAAACAAAAAGAAAAAAAAGTGCAGCAAAGATGGATAAAAATTAGTGCTACAATGCGAGTACTTTTGATTATTATTCAAGAGTGATAAGACAAAGCAACCACCGCAGTTTAATAGTCGTGTGCTGGATAAAAGAACAATCATAGACTTGTCTTAGTGTAAATGGTCCACAATATGATAAAAAAAGCCAATGAGCATACCTTTCAATCTCACAGAGCAAGAAATCTGGACAAAGCCAGAAATAATGTGGGGACAAATGCCCAAAATAGAGACAGATTTTAAAGATACTTCCTATAAACTTAGAAAGTTGCTAGAATGACAGATTTTGCATCATCATACATTTTCTAAAGGATATGAAGTCTGAAGCTTACATGGCTGCCATTATTTAACATTATCTAGTGACTTCAATCCTCAATGATTTGCCAGAAAACCACACATTTTTTGAGGAAAAATCCAAAAATAACAGACAAAATTCTGGACATTCTGCAAAAATCTGGACAGTTGAGAGGTATGCCAGTGACCCCTTTTCATTTTTGCCTCAGAATCCTTACTGACCTGAGTTTAGATACAGACATGGTATGGTGGTAATACAATGATTAACTAAATAAGGAATTACCGTGAGGTTTCAAATGACAGGAAACCAACATTCATGTCTGCAGTTTACTGAAAAGGGATCACAATACAGGCTAAAATCTTTAGGACCTTTTAATATGTCTACTTGGGTTTCACACCAACTGATCCAATGCTAATTCCTAAAAAAACTGACTTGACTGAAAGCAAGCAATTGATATTTCTGAGGCTTCTGCATCCTTTATGTAACATTCTTAATTCAAAAATCTATTACACGAATATTAAATGATATATTGTAATGGCTAGTTGAATGACATATTGTTTAGGCAATGTCAATATAGTGAAGTGATCAATTCATTAATGGAAATGCAGGTGAGGTTGAAGTAAGTTGATAAAAGAGTGAAGTATGTGTAAACTTTGTGGAAAGTTATTTGAGTGAACATTTGATGAAGTGGAGTTGTGCATAAGTGTTCCTAGCCTCAAAAGAAAGAAGAAAATTGTGGAAGGTAACTGTTTGTTTTTTACTTTAATGCTGAAAGTTCTTGATATAAAAATGCTTTGGCATTAGTGCATGGGAGTATCTGTGAGTGTTTGTGGAATAAGGTTAGAGTAAGAGTTAGTGAAGGGTTGACTTGTAGTATTGTACCCATGTGGTTTCACTTGGGATAAGTGCTTAAGAATAAGGTAAGTATGTATTTGGAATGTAAATGCCAAAAGTTAATATACCAGATATTCTGGCATTAGGAGTAGAAGTGTTGTGTATGAGTATTTGTGTTCTTTGTATAGAGTATTGGCTATAGAAGTAGTTAGGTTTAGTGCTGCACGTTTGAGTTTTTATGTGTTGTATGTTTGAGTTTCTTGTGCAGTGATAGTGTTACAGAATTTTTTTTCTAATGTAAGGTATAGGTCTTCAGTTAGGGGAAGAGGTAGCATTATGAAGGTACTGCTGGGGGACTCTCACAAAGTAAACCACATTCTTAGTCCCACAGGGAGCAAACTTTGTAAATGCAGAAGTTTTTGCATGTAACACAGTGTATAGCTTGTTCCTGTTTGTAGCTGTATTGACACACAGAGCACCATCTTTATTTATATGTTACCTTTGTATTTTGTTGTTTGTTTATTTGCTTTTTCTAACACAACAGTGAAGCTTTGAAATTTCTATTTCCTTTATAGAAAAATTGAGAAAGGTCAAATAATTTGATGCTGATTATTTATGGTCTATCATGAATATATTTCAATATCCATCATTGAAATTGCTAATAGCATGACTGCCTAGTGATTATTTATAATGTAAAAGCAATATTTCTGACTGATATTCCTAATATTATTATTTTTGTTTGAACCTGCAACAGGATAATATGGAAGGGGAAAACAGGAATATTAGTGGAGTGAATTACCATTCACTGTCTGTATTTATTGTGCAACATATCTGAATCACTGGAACATTGATTTCTCTGTATTGGTGCACTGGTGTCAAGCGTAACCTCATAGAAACAGCCAATTCCCACAAATGTATTAACAAGCAGGACTGATATGACCTTATTTTGCTTGCTTTATTTATGTATGCCATCAGTGGGGTTTTACCCCTTACCACTTGCAAATGTCATTTGAATGGGCAGTTTTAGAAAACTTTTGTGGTAAAACTTACTCCCAATATTTCCATTTCCATTCAAATGAGATGTTAACCAAAGGCTTTAAACAGGTAATCCGAGCAGGTGATCCTCTCATTCCAAGAATGATGCATTCTTTCTCCTTATATTAAAAAAAAAACTTACCAGTAAAAGACATCTTATCCAAAAAATCTGATGGTTTAATTTAGCAATGGGAGTATTTTTTTGGTTAAAAAACTGATACAGTCTTTTCGTATGGGTCTATAAGGCATCAGCATGAGCTAGGAGCTGCAATGTATTTTGCGGGTTATGTACTTTACTCTTAAGTATACTATTGCACTTTTCTCATTGTTATACACAACGTTTTTCAATAATTGACTTTATTACTTTCAAAAATACGATAGTCATGACAGCCAGCATCACATCACCTTATATTAGTCTTTTTAGGAGCTTTTGAATCTATCTGCTTAGATAGACATGCAGGACCACGGTTTTATGTTGTAAACTATTACTTATTTTTTGACAATGTCGTACATATTTCTAGAGGCAATCTGAATGCTAGTAAAATGTTTGTAAAGCATCATATAATAGATTTTGCATTACAGTTACTACACATACATATTTAATGCATGCATCTCTTTCACAGTTAATGCATTTTGTTGATGAGAAGTGCATTTACAGTAAAGCATTTTGAGAATTCCCTTAGATTTTATATAAAGTATAGTAGGTGGAGTCTGTATAGCAGGGCAGTTATGTCGAACAATGCATTATAGCCAAGGTTCTAGGTGCTAGGTGCAGGAAAGGTGGATGGGTGTTGGGAATATTGGAAAAGTGGACATTGTATTTAATGTTTGTTTTGTTGTACAGATGGTCGAGGTGAGATCCGTGAAGGAGCAAAGGGTTCAAATAGTGTCTCATGTAGAGGAGTTATTCAAGGAAGCTTAGGCTCCTGCACAGATCCCTGCATGTCCTTTGTTGGAGCAACAGATGAGAAGTTGTAGAAAGCATAAGAAGACAGAAGAGATTGCTGGTGCTACTGGAAAGAGGCATAAGAAGTCAGCTTGAACAACAAGAAATGAGATCAGTAGACGTCTGACAGTGGAGCCCCAGCCACCTGCTGGTAATGGGGGAATGTGGAATCTGTGTTAATGCCAAATGGAGCTGGGGTGGATAGGGTAGCAGAATTCTTGCGAGATTTAGACAAGTCAGAGGACATCAGGTTATAGGAGATGCTGAGGTTTGAGGAGCAGGTTCATGACAAGAGGATTCAATGATATAATTGGTATGGTAGTCAAGGAAATCTGGCTCTATTTGCAGATGATATTATTTTATGCCTGACAAAACCAGAAAGAGACATTACAGTGTTGTGGAACATTTTGAGACAGTTTCACATCTTTTCGGGGTACAAAATTAATGAAGCTAAAACAAAGGCAATAGTGGTAAATTATGTACCCACACATGAATTGGTTCAGCAATATCCTTATTTATGCGGACATGATGAAATGAAGTATTTAGGAGTATGAATTAAAAGTGATTCTGATGTGGCAGCTAAGGATATGTAAGAAGAGATTAAACAAGAGATAATACAATTCTGAGAAAAGGGAAGCTTTGTTGTATGAGTATGGATAGTAAGATACAAGCAGTTAAAATGCTTCTAGTCCTATTAGTCTTATACACAGGTCAAACATATTTTTTTATCAACCAGAGAAGTTGTGGATAGCAATTAATAAAGAGCTGAATGACTTTATTTGGAAGGGGGAAGAAGGCAAGAGACAAGTGGGATAAGCGTAATCTTCCAGTAGAACAGGGCGGACTGGGATTATTCAATTTCAATGGGTATTTCAGAGATACACAGTTAAAACTCTTATACATAACACAAGCAGAAAACTATAAGTTAAAGTGGAAAGGGATGATGATGAAACGGGGGGAACTCAAGAAACAAGGAGAGACTGGGATTTTAAATGCAGGCCTTTAAGGAGAATAACAATAGAATCTAAAACAGAAGCTGCATTTAAAAAAGGAATAATTAGTAGAGCATATAAAATATTGCATGAAAACTATAAGAGTCAATCAGAGGAGGTTAGAAAGGATTGGGAAGAGAAATTGGATAAGCAATTCATAAAGAAACAATGGGAGAATATATATATGCCTCCCAAATATGCAACAAAATCTAAAAGATTTAGGATTTTTGCTTGGAAATGTTTACATAGATTTGTTATACCCCAAGTAGACTCTAAAGAATTTTACCTCAGGCAGACAGCAAATGTTGGAGATATGATTTAGAAGAAAAAGGTACCTGGAAACATATTTTATGTTAGTGCAATGAGTTGGTGGACTTTAAAAACTCTCTGTGGGACATACGGTCAAAGATGCTGGGTAGACAGATTGGTGTGACAAGGGAGATGATTTTTCGAGCTATGATACAGAATCGGAATTGCTTAGAGATGGTGAGGGCTTGCTGTGTCTAATTATGGTGACTGCTGAAAAAGCAAATACTAGAAAATGGAAATCAAAGTTTAAACCAGCTATACCAGCAGTTGTGAATATAGTAACAAAGACAAAACAACAGGAACTGAGATATTTAGCAAAGAGAAGGAGCAAACCACATAGGAATAATGGGAATTGTGGGAACAATACATACAGGGGAGGAATGAGGTTTAAGAGAAGGCAGGACTTACATGAGCTATGTAATGTTTGACTGAAAATGATTGGGTAAATTATAAGTGATCTATAATGTTTGCAACTGGGAGTGTGTCATTGCGGTTTGTGATATAAAATGCTTGCAACTAGGATTTTGTCAGTGTGGTTTGTTTTCATTTATATAAATGCATGATTGCCCATGTCATAAGTGATGGTTTAATAAAGATGTTCTTTGCTTAAAAAAGGGCAGGAATTGAATAACTCATATAACGTTTCTTAGGTTATACGATATATAGCAATATATGTGAAGTATAATGTTTGTAAACGTGAACTTGTTAATACAGTTTGTTGCTTTTATATTAATGTAAATTTGCTTATGTCACATGATAATTTAGTAAAGGTGTTTAAAAATAAAGAGGAGCTAGTTTGATGCTGTAGATACTGATGCAAAGGTAGGTAGTTTAGAGCCAGTGATTGAAGGAGTGGGGCAGGGTAACCATTTGAAATGTTGGGACCCAATAGAGTGAGTCACGAATTATGAAGACTGAATGGCCGAAAGAATGGACTTACATATATTATGTCCAAGATGCCATTTCTCATAATATTCCCTTTTCTCCAAGTTATGGAGACATCATAGCAGGTATATATAAGTTCAGGGGTGTAGGGTGCTTGCCTTCTTGCAAAAAGACATTTTAGAGAGAAAACACATTTTTGAGATTCACTGTTCTCCCGGTTTTAAGTATTTTTTTTCAACTTATCAACACTCAGCATTTTGAGTGGCAACATTTCATTAGAGAGCTTATGGTGCAAGATGCAGGACAGGCTGTGGAGATGAATGGAGTTGTTCTGAGGGCACAGCCAGGAGAATGGCTGGTGACTCAAACATTTTTGTTAAGGGTGTTGGAGATCTTCATTACCCCTTATATTGCTATGGCAGCAAAGGAAAAAAATATGGAAAAGGGAGTATGTTGATGACTTTGATTTGACAGATGTAGAAGAAATACAGAGATTGGTAGAGTCAGAGACTCAGGGGGACAAAGGACTTGGCTGCACTAGCAGCCTGAGGATTGAGATGGCCAGTCAAACTTAGGGCAAGGATCTGGGAGAACTAGATCCTGTGTTTTGTCTGTTATAAGGCTGTAGTTTTAGAGAAGGATGCATCAAAGGCATTACCTCTGTTGGCATACTTCCTTACTTTTCATGAGGTGCAAAAGTTGCAAGTCAGTGATGCTTAGTTGTGGTATAATTAGCGATTTTGGAAGAATAAAGTAGTTGAAAAGATGTTACAGTGGAGGTAAAGCATGCAGGCATTTAGTTAGCAATAATACTTGATAATGCTGGGAGTGAGGGCAGGTCAGTAAGTTAGTTGAAAAATCAGGGAAGTGTTGTGCATTCATTTTAGGTAGCTGTTCATAACCAGTATGTCAGTTTCTTCACTCATGATCAGGCTGTGGGGATAATCAGTCAGCAGCAAAATGTTGGTGCAAGGAAGAGGGAGTTGAAAAGGCAGTGTCATTGTCATAGGATAGTGGCAGGTACTTGAATGCTGTTCAGGTCAATTTTAGCAGAAGGGTTCATTTTTGAGGGCAAAATGGGGGCCTTACCTTTTCAGGGGCAGGAGGTAAGACAAACTATCCCACTAGCTCACTGATGCAACTTTTTTGGCTACTTTTATGAAGGATTTTCCAGACTCAGAGGTATCCAAGGAGTTGACTGAGGGATTTGCGAGCTCTTTTCATATTAATTCAACAGTAAGTGAGGACTTTTGGTATTAATTCAACAGTAAGGGGAGTGAAGTGGTGTGTGGGAATGTGCAATCTGATAAACAGAAAGAGATAATATTGCAGGAGTTGCTAGACAAAGAAGTGGAACCTGAGAGAGATTTAGGCCCTTTTGAGATACCACCTTTTCAGGAATTTCAGGTTTCTTCCATGGGTTTAGCATCTAAAAAGAACCCTAGTGAGTTTAAATGTATTCATCATCATCATTTAATGACTTTAGCCAGAGATCTTGAGTGCATCTGAACAGAAATCCAAGTCATCCATGGAAGGCTCAGTTTACCAGAGCTGCTCAGAGTTTGGCAATTTTAGCCAGAAATCTTGATAGCATCTGAACAGAAATCCAAGGCATCCACTGAATTGCACTGAACAGTAAGCATATTTTATGCCTGTAATGCACTTTATGAACTATATTTAACTAAATTGCTGCTTAATTTTTGCCGGTTTTTGCTGTTGTGACTTTTATTCTGTACTTTGAATTTTTAATACCTCTGCCTTATATGCGATAGACTAGATTCAAATTTGCTGAATCTAGACTGTTTGGTATCACTTGACCACTAAAACCAGCCATTTTACATTAAGAGGGTCTTCCTGCACCCTTGTGGCAGACAAAGGCCAGGACCCATCTGAGTTGGGGTTTGCTGGAAAAAGGCTCAGCTTTGGGCTTTCCCATTAGTTAGTTTGTGTAAACTATTTAACTTTGGTTGTATTTAAGCCTCATGTTTGCACCTAGCTGCACACCACAAAATGGGGTTTAGAGCTGCTGTATATAGACACAAATGCCTAGGAAGAAATTTTTCCCTAGATATCTGCTAGTGAACCCACCTAAACTTCCCTCTGCGTTGCAAGCAACTAAGTTGCACACTGAGAAGCGCTGTCACAGTTTTTTAATTCTAGCCTACTAACTCCTTGGTTAATCCTAGAGCAAAACGTGGTCCAACTAGCCCACTCCACATTAGTAAATAAGGTATAATCCTGCCATAATGGATGGTCAGTTTGCTGATATGGGCTTCCTGAAGCAATGTAGTAATTGCCTCATGTTTACTGACAACCACTTACATCCTAAAACAAACAAATACAATATGCGAGAGATGTATATGCACAATGAATTTGGAATCAGTTCTCTCATGTAACAACAAGCCAGACATCAAACAGATTGTCAGCACACACACTTTGCCTCTTGCACATAACAAGCACACAACACATAAACCCACATACTTGGAGGTACTCACTAGAAGCCTATCAAAATTACCTCCCAAGCACAAACCTATTGCCACAATGCAGATCCAATAGAATCCACTGCACATAGTAACACATATACACCAGTGTCTCAACTAATAAGCCCCTAAGACAAAACACTTGAAATCTAAGTGCCCTGGTCATAGGTAATGTCATAGTGAGACACACAGATGTCCTCCTTCCCAGGCTGGACAAAGAAGTCACGGTTAGCTGTCTGATAGGTGCCAGGATCTGTCAAATGATGCACACACTCAAGTCTCTCTACAACAAGTAACAGTATGACTCTGTCATATTCCCTGTTGGAGTAAATGACTTGAGACATACTTCTCTGGACTATATGAAGCGAGACATGACTGAGCTCTCTGATTATGTGTCCCAGGCAGGTATGTCACTAGCCCTAAGCAGGAGTCTACCTTCACCCAAGATGATGCCTCAATATAAAGAACAAATGACTGATTTCAACAGTTGACTTATTTTCTGGTGTCTATCCAGGGAGATCCAGTATCTGTTAGCTTGGGAAAATATGGTAAACAGACCATACTTTGCCAGGGGTGGTGTTCACCTGTTGCCTCTTGGCTTTTGGTTACTGGTAGAGGTACTTGCCTTTCCCATACTGCCTTTTTAGGCAATGTCACAACAAAAAAATTTCCAACATAAAAAAAAAATCCACTTGAGACAAACTCAAGGTCATGCTGCTTAATGCTAGAAGTCTAAACAGTAAACACACTAACTGGAGGCACTTCTCACCTTGGAAGATGCTGATGTCTGTGCAGTCACTGAGACATGGTTCAAGGCTGTGGAGAGCATGCCAGCTGTGCAAGGCCACTATGCCTTCTACATATTCTGATCAAAAGGAACATGAAAGAACCAAAGGTGGAGGTGTATCCATCTTCATTAAGGACAAGTACACCTCAGGACTAGTTAAACAGTATGATTCCCTTGAGCTACTCCAAGTCAGATTAACTGTAGGTAAGACCCCCTTCCACATCATTGTTAGCTACAGGTCCCCCACCATGAAACAAGACAAACACACTGCCTACCTGTACTTACTGTAGTCACTCGCTATACAGCCAAAACCTTAGTCATGGGTGATTTCAACTATCCTTCTATCGACTGGGAGACATATACGAGCACTAACATGCTCGCCCTGAGGTTCCTGGGCTTTGTCAATACAAATGCTCTGGAACAGATAGTCTGTATCCCCCAACAAGGAGCTCAAATGTCTTAGACTTAGTACTTACCTGCAGAGGGAGTCACTGCACTACCTGCTGTGTGTTGCCCTCCCTGATAAGGTCTGATCATAAATCAGTTTTGTTTGAAATAACAATTGGACCTGACCCCTCCCCCCAACAGGAGCTAAAATAATGAAAAATTTCTTCAAAGCAAACTACAGCCTACTAAGCAATGGTATAAATAGTTTTAACCCCCTGCAGAGGTGTACACAAAGGCCTTGTATAAGCACTTATACAACTGTATAAACTCAGCTGTACCTTAATGGATCAAAACCAAGTCCTCAAAAAAAAAAAAAACAAGCAACTCTGGTGGACCTCAAGTCATAGGTTATATTACATCAGGAAGAAACTGATCTCTAAGAACAAGAGGGAACTGAATCATCAGAGGAAGAACATCCTCCACAGATTGAACAAGCAAATCCGATATCTTGTAGTCTTCTAAAGCTAATTACAAAGCTAAGTTAGCATCTCTAGCTAAGGATAATCATAAGGCATTATTTAGCTACATCTAAAATCTAAAAGGGAAGGCCCAGCTTTGTGCTGAACTAGTAATGGACAGTACCACTCATACTGAACCTGAGAAGATTGCCAACCTGCTAGCTGACAGATTTGGCACAAACTTCAGTCCCCTGTCCCCACTATTCATACCCCAAAACATATCAGCCACTAGTCCTCCACCTAGTATTTCCAAAGAACAGTTCATAACCTCGCTGTCCAAGGCCAAAAACAGAGCATCTATGGAACCAGATAACATCACAGGCTGATTACTAAATAGCCTAAAGCATGACCTTGCAGAACTACTTGCCACTCCCTTTAACCACAGTCTAAGCACTAGCTTTGTTCCACAGAGGAAAACAGCAACTGTAATCCCCTTGCACAAAGGGGGTCCATCAACTTACACTGGGAATTACAGACACATAAGCCTAACCAGCCTTATCTACAAGGCCATGAAAAGAATCATCATTGACCTTATTAACAAAGACATAGGTGACCTTAAAACTCTCAACCCAACATAATTTGGCTTCTTTAAGGATATATAATTTTTATTAAACCTAGTGGACTTCTTTGAGAATGTCACAAAAGCCCTGAATGAAGGCAAAACAGTACATACCACCTATCTTGACGTAGCCAAGGCTTTTGACATGATTCCCCATTTAGGTACCAGTGGGAAACTATCCCAGCTAGGGATTAACTCATACATTACTAGGTGGTTGGATAACTGGCTCACCTAAAGAACACATAGAGTCAAAGCTGGGATTCCACTTTGTTAAATAAATTTGTTAAAGTCAGACTGTAAAATTCATCTGGCATTAAAAAATAATGACAGTCAATAACAAACAGTAATGCAGGAAAGCTCAAGCATCTAAAACTCTAATACTCTAATGTACATTAGGAGGCAAAAAACCATACACAAGCTTGTACAGAATTTTGACTGCTTTATTGGTGTATCATACGACATTTTATACAGTTTATTATCAGCTTTTGCCCACCTCACTGACGTGGTCAGTGACAGGGTCTTTACATCATAGTAACTTATGAAAAAGTGCTGAGATGGTGTTTTTCAAAAATCTTTTTCCCATGAGAATATTACAGCCTTGCAAGCACCTGGTCAGTCACAATGCCCTTCCGAGGATGTAGCCAATTCAAGGCTCTTAGATTAGTTCGAATACAATGGGTGCATGTCTTCTTTAATGCTTTTCTTTGTTCCTTCTCTTGCTTACCAGCTGGACACTATCTCTGATAGTGCGCACAACTATTCTTCTGGTGGAAGCAGGAAAGATACACATGCAGACAGATTCATTATTTTCTAACTTTGCAAAATAATCTTTACTGACAGACATGAGCCAGGCTGTGCTTGAACACTGCCAAGGCCAAATTTCTGATTACACTGCAGCTTATGCTTCAAGCAATAATATGCGAGTTTATTTCTACTACTATTCTAGTAAAACAGAATTAAATGCATTACATACTATTTTTCAACCTTTGTTCCCTATATAGATTTGAGCACATTTATTCCTGTCTAAAGCACACATTTCTCTATATATCTGACCACACAACTTATATATATCTAAATGTTTGAATACACATTTTCCTAAGCAGTATATATGTAAATATATATTTTTCTAGGCAGCATGTATGTAAATATATTTTCTAGGCAGCACATATGTGAATATATATATTTTTCTAACATTCTCCCTCCTGTTAATGCATTTCATTCTATTTGAAACATAAACAGTATCATTTCATTTCTTAGCCTTTTCCTTTCAAGGACTTTCAGCTAAGTAAGTCATTTGTTTTATATTTCAGATAGGCTTTCACTTGGTATCAACAAATTCAATTCCATGTCTTGGTACATAGTTTCAGTTACTGATATGTCAACTAAGTCTTTAACTAATTTTTTCACACAGGGTATGCAGCAGACACATGCTCCAATTATGAGCAGTACTACACAAATTGCTATCAGAATATTCATAAGGACCGACCCCACCCCAAATAGATTCTGGAAAAAGTTCGTCAGTGGGTTTGGGCCTGGTTCTGCCATTGCTGACACCTGCTGTATTACCTCCAGATGATCATTGATTTCATGTTGGTTGTCTGGAATGTACGCACAGCATTCTTCTTTGATAAGCTGCCGTACCACCTCTCACCGCTAGGGTGAAGTCGAGCCATTCGGTTCTGTAATACAACTGTTCTCATTGCATTCATTTCATCAGTCACAAGTTCAAGAGCGGAAAAAGTCGCATTGCTCATTACTTCGAGGAGTTTTGACAATTTCCTCAGTTCCCAAATCGATTTGACTGCTCCGTAGGTTGGGAATATCCCAGCCCAGGATATAAAACTGTCACTCAAGTCCATATGGGTCAACTTTTCTTTGTCCTTCACAGCCGAATGATCCTTCCAGCTTGCTTCAATCTTACCCACTGGATTAGCAGGTTTTCTGACTGTATTCTCGGCTTGCTGAGCTACATTTCTCACATTACGTATTTTACCCAGAGGCAATTCTGCAGTATGTCTTATGGCTGGAACCAGATAACCCAAAAAACAACTGCCGGACCAATTCTCAGGTAACCATTTATAGGCCTTTTTCCCACAAACAAAATAACAGTTTTCTACTTTAGTACTGATGCGGGTTAACCCTGAATGAAACATTTTCTTATCTATGACAGATAATTGTCTATATATTTCAGGAGTTTTTTGCACATCTCTCAATGTTGTTTTCATCAAGCTTAAATACGAACCATAGTTCGTGCTACAACTAGTACCTTGGTCTACAGGCTTTATATAACATTTGTAAGACACAGTTATGTTACAGTTACTCCAACCAACCTGGAGTGTATCATTTTTAACAAAACAAACAATTCCCTTCTGAGTAACAGGTAAATATAATGCCACTTTGTCTTGTGATCTCACAGTACCTGTATCAAATAATAGGTTCTCCCAAGTTTCATTTATCCCCAAGGGGACAGCAGACATTAAAAGTCCTCCATATGCTGTGGGTATTGCAGTACAAACCCAGCAATTTGAAACATTCATAGTCTCTACATAGACTCGTTTCATAGCCAGGTATGTGTTGAAGTTTGGGTGCCAGTCTATAGCCAGTCCTTCATCACGTTTTATCAGTTTCACTTCTGTAGTTATATGTAAGAAAAACCATAACAACAAAAAGGTCACTACAAACATAGTTAATAAATGTATGATCAGTAGGCCAGTGAACCAATGTCTTTGGGGTTGCTTCACATTTTTATTCACTCTGCCTCTGGCCATCCTGTTTCTGTGGTATGTCAGTTAAAAAACGTTTATCCAAATTAAATTTTCTGAGTGGTTTACAATGCGTCAAATGAACCCAAGATGATCTCTCAGCAATTTTTACTGCAGTAGGTGTTGCCAATAGTACCTGGTACGGACCCTCCCACTTTGGACTCGCCCAGTTCTTTCTTTTGATGACTTTCAGCCAGATCCAGGACCCCGGGGTCAGCACGGCCTCTGGTTTTGCTTCTTGTTTATCTGAAAAAGAGTTCAACTGCAAAACAGTCTTATTTGTTAACAATTTCTTCATATAACTAGCTAATGAGCCATCGGCCTCCAGCTCTGCAGGCATGAGGGCCTTCCATTGTGGCACACAATATGCTCTTCAAACACTACCTCAAAGGGGTCAAGCCCTTTACATTTGGAACAGTTCTCATGCTCAGCAGTGCTAAAGGCAGACAGCAAATCCAAGTCTTTTGAGTCTCACTCATCAATTTTCTCAACTTGTTTTTCAAAATTCCATTGTACCTCTCCACCAGTCCTGCTGACTGAGGGTGATAAGCACAATGGTTTTCAAAGAAATCCCAAAAAATCTCCCAAGCTGGTGTATTGTCTGGTTTACGAAATGTGTTCCATTGTCACTATAAATTCTTTCCGGTATGCCAAATCTAGGAATGATTTCTTTCACTAAGGCTTTTGCTACTGTTGCTGCATCCGGATTCCTGGTTGGAAAAGCTTCTACCCATTTTGAAAACATATCTATGATCACTAAACAGTATTTTTTCCCTTCACATTTATTCAGTTCTATGAAATCCATACAAATAGTATGGAACGGATAGGGTGGTGTTGGAAAGCTCCTCGCTTGGTTTAAATGCTCCCTGTGCATGATGTTTGCTACAAATATGACATGTTGCACAAAATTTTTGTGTATAATTCAAATCCGTATGTTTGGAATGTTCTGTTAACTAACTGTACCATCCCCTGTTGAGACATGGCTCTGCCCATGACTCAACAAAGCTACATATCTAAATAAATTAGATGGCAATATTGGTTTTTTCTTTGGAGATGTACAGTCCCTCTTCAAGGATTGCTCCTCGTTTTATCCACTTCTGCTTTTCTGCTTTTGTAGCTAATGTCTGCATTGTTTTTAACATTTCTAAATCTAGAGTCTCAGAAGGTTGTAGTTCTTCATTTAAAAACACAGTTTCTAGGTCTGAGGCAGCTTGCTTTGCAGCTGCATCAGCCCGAGCATTCCTTTGAAATTCTATCTTGTTGTTTGGTATGGGCTGCACATTTACAGATAGCTATTCTAGTGGGTAACTGAATAGAATCTAATAGGTTCAAAATCAATTGTGCATGATTAATCGGTTTGCCAGTAGATGTTATCATTCCCCTGTTTTTCCACTGTTGTGCAAAGACATGCACTGTAGAGAAAGCATACTGACTGTCAGTATATATGTTAACACATTTGTCTTTCGCTAGAGTGCAAGCACGTGTCAAAGCTATCAATTCTGCTGCCTGAGCTGACAGGTTATGTTGCAGGGGTTGTGCTTCTATGATTTCGTTATCAGTCACTACTGCATAACCCACTAGGTTCTTTCCTGTAGGACCTCGTCTACAGGACCCATCCACAAAATATGTCACCTCTGCGTCGGCTAAAGGTACATCAGTAAGATCTTGTCTGGGTGTGGTTATTTGTTCCATTTCCTGTAGGCAACTGTGTGGTGTGCCATCTACAGGAATTGGAAGTAATGTCGATGGATTTAATGTCGTGCATCGTTCAATTGTCATATGGGGTTGACTCAATAGTATGGTCATACAAGAAAGATGTCTGGCAGGGGATAAAATGCTATTTTTCTTGCAGTAAAATTATCGCCACTGCATGAGGTACTCTCAGCGTGAGAGGATGAAACAATACCACTGAGGCCGAAGCTTGCACTGCCATAGCTGCTGCGACAACTGCTTGTACACAGGGTGGTAATGATCGTGCCACGGATCTAACTGTGATGAATAGTAAGCTATGGGCGTTGCTTGCGCCATGTTGTTGCGTCAGTACTGGCGTCATATATCCCTGCCTGCAATCTACAGTCTGGAAAAATCTCTTATGGTAATTGAAGCCCTAAAACTAACGATGAGACTATCAGTTGTTTTAGTCTGCAAAAGGCTGCTTCTGCTTCCGGTGTCCAATGTAGTGTTTCTTGTGCTGCCATTGGTGTTTTAAATATTAAATCAGCCAATGGAGCCGTTTCTAAAGCATAATTCGTATCCAACTTCGACAAAAATTAGTCGTTCCCAAAGAGGACATCATTTCCTTTTTGGTAGTTGGTCTAGGTGCTTGTAAGATTGCTGTTTTCCTATCTTCATCTAATGTTCTACCTTCTTTGGATATCACATATCCCAGGTATTTAACCTGTTCTTTCCACAGTTGCAATTTATGTTTATTCACTTTATGCCCTTGCTCAGCTAAGAATTTCAACAATGCTATTGTGTCTTCCCTACATTGCTGCTGGGTAGGAGCTGCAAGCAAGATATCATCTACATAAAGTAGTACTTGGCTGCCCCCTGGTGGAGAAAACCCCGCCAGGTTGCTAGCCATCTCTTGTGCGAATATTGTTGGACTTTCACTATATCCCTGTGGTAGTCGGGTAATGCGTACCTTTTGCCCTGAAATGTGAATGCAAACCAATGCTGGCTGTCAGGGTGGATAGGTATTGAAAAAAACGCATTGCTAATATCTACCACGGTGAAATATTTTTGTTGCGGCTTCAAATCATTTAACAAGGTATGTGGGTCTGGCACCGTGGGTGCCCTTGGTATTACCGCATCATTTACAGCCTGTAAATCTTGTACCATCCGCCATTCCCCGTTTGCTTTTTTAACAGGAAATAGAGGGGTATTACATGGTGAATCTAAGGATTCTACCAGTATCCCTTTCTTAAGTAATGCCATTATGATAGGTTTGATTCCTTGTTCTGCATCCTTGCTTAAAGGATATTGTCTCTTCCTTGGTCTAAAGGCCGATTTTGGTGTAATAACTACTGGCCCTGCTGTTCGAATAAGTCCTACATCTGATTTCCCTGTTGACCAAAGGACATTTGGTATTTTACTCAAAGCTTTTCTTCTTCTTCTATCAAGAACGCCAGTCAGCTGTCTTCACTCTGTTGTAAGTGTACAGCTGGTTAACCAATTTAGTTTTTGTTTCTGTATTCCTAAGTCCGATAACTCTAAGTCAGTTAGTTTCTCCCATTTTGTCACTTTGTCACCCAAGTCTACCCACCTAACATTCCTGTTTTTGGTTAGGCTAACATGTGGTAGTTTATTGGATTTGTACAATTCCAAGAACTCCTGAGGTAATGAACAACTCACTACACTATTGCCCTCAGTGTCCCAGTATAAAGTCCGCAGTATTAGTCTATTTGCGGGATTCCTGAACAATTTTTGTTCATATTCTTTATCAGGTCCTGATGTGCTACAATAGTATAGGGTACAATGTAACAAATGTTGCTGATCAACATCGAGGGAAGCACCTTGCTGGTGGCTACATTCATCAGTTCCTTGGTCACTGCCCCTGGACCGGTTGTAACCAGATCCTGGCTGTACCAATAATAGGCCTCACCCTCTGATCATTACGAAAGTATCAGTTTGTCTCTGTGCCTCCATACCGTTTATGGTAGGGACTACTGCTATGCCAAAAGTTGCATAAGATCTCTTCCTAATAAGTTCATGGGGCATTTGGCAGAAAGTACTATTTTACTTCTCTGGGTTATACCGAGATGGGGTCAGTTATTGCTATATCATGGGAAAGTGGTTCCCTGTACAGCTGTCCGTTTGCTGCTTTCACTAATATGTAATCGGGTGACTCAGAATGTTCGGCTAACTTTGAAGGATGTATCAAAGTTCGTGATGCTCCTGAGTCACACAAAATTTGACTTCTCTCCTTCCACCAGAAGTGTAACTTCCGGTTTAGTCTGCTAAATAGAGCTCTAAGCTCAGTAGTGCCAAGTCCAAAACTTCACTTTCCCCAACTTCTACATCCGGTTGCATGTCATTTGTTTCTTCTAAGGTATTTACATTATTTCCCTGCTCATTAGTCTCTCCTAATGACTGCCGAGCAGTATAACTGCCATCTAGTCAATCCTCATCATCCTTATCCTTTTTTTCCACAGGTGCCTTGCTCCTGCAATCCCTTGCCAAATGTCCCTTCTTACCGCAATTGAAGCACTCACCTCTTTTTTTTCTGTCCTCATAAAGTTCTGAGTTTCTGTCAGAACGTTTGTTACCCTGAGTATTTCGCTTACCCTTTTTGGCTGTTTGTACTACAAAAACTTCCGCACCGTCTTCAGCTGTGAAGACCTGCGTTTTCTTTTTCTTTTTACTGTTAAAATGTTTTTCGGCATGTCTAGCATATTCTAACAAGGCTTGAAGCCTACTCGATCGGGTGATCTATCATATGCTTCGTGTGAAGCTGTTGATAGCAATACAACCTTTTAAAAATGCATTCTTCAACTGCTGTTCATATGAGCTGTCATTCTTTTGATTTTCAGGAATAGTCATGCCACTATGGTTATTAAAACATTCCAGTAATCTACCATAGTATGCATCTACTGTCTCATTATCTTGTTGTACGCATTGGTTAATACAAGTCCAGTCTGCCCTAGGTTTCCATTTTTCAGTAATGCGGTCTGTCAGACCCTTCAATCTAGCATCTAGTTCTGCGTCACTATGTGGGAGTGGCCTGAGTTGCGCGTCACGGGCATTCCAGGCGCCACAAATCATGTGCCAGTCCGGGCCTAAAATTTGTCTAACTACTCTTTCTACCTCTTCCCCATTTAGGTGGTAACTCAATCTCATGCCCTGTAAATCTTGTAAAAATTTCTCAAAGTTAATTTTTGGATGGGGAATTCCTTCCGTAGCTTTCCGGATGTCTTCCGGTGTCCACGGCCTATACACTAAGAGAGTTGAGGCCTGGCCCTCCTGTCCTGCTTGTGGGTTTGGTACTTCAATTAATGGACAGATTTCCTCACTCTCATCTAATGAATTTCCGCTTGGTTGAACATCTATAAATGTTTGGCGTTCGGGATCTAGTTCCGATAGGTTCTCTTACAAATGGTTGTCTTAATATCCCTGTTGTCTCGGATAACGTGGGGGTCCAGCCCGCCTCCCGCTTCATATTCTAAGTAAGGCATCGGAGGAGGTGGTAGGGAGGGACCGATGCTACTATTATATTATTATCCTCTTTGTCTAAAATAATGCTTTCGCATTTTTATTTTTCTGTTCCCTTCGGTTCACTTCCTCAATCCACCTATGTGCTTGAGGAACACCCAACTGTTGTTGTTTTTTTGCCTGACCTTCTCGTGCCAGATTTTAACTGTTTCAAAAGTTTTACTAATGATATTTTATCTAACTTACCATCAAAGTCATACTTATTAACCCAATTTGAAAAATATCTCACATTATCTGCTCTTTGCAATTGCATATACTTTGCATCTTCTGTTAGGGGCGGGTCACGTGACCCTTTAGTGCATTCATTTCCCATGTCTCTGAAAAAAAAAAAAAGAACTGTTACGTAACCCTTTCTCTTGTACCACGTGGTATCTTATTCCCCGTATCCACAGTAGTGTCTAGAATGACTGTTTTACTTTGCTTTGTTTACTTCCTGATCTATGACTCAAGATACAATACTTGACTACCTCACCCTGCTGTCACAAACCTTAGCAATAGGACAGTGTAACCTGGTCGCTGATGAAAAACAAAAACAAAGAGAGGAATGCTTACCGACGCTTACTGTTCGGATACTTTTTAGGATCCAGTTTTCCCACAGATCAGACAAGTGGACAGCCTCTTTAGATACGACAATTCAGTCGGAGGTCTTTCCTTCTTCTGCGCAGATTTCGATGCCACCTATATATTCTGACCTGCAGCTTACCAAGGAATTCGCACGATTAGGACCAAAATGTTAAATAAATTTGTTAAAGTCAGACTGTAAAATTCATCTGGCATTAAAAATAATGACAGTCAATAACAAACAGTAATGCAGGAAAGCTCAAGCATCTAAAACTCTAATACTCTAATGTACATTAGGAGGCAAAACCATACACAAGCTTGTACAGAATTTTGACTGCTTTATTGGCGTGACATACGACATTTTATACAGTTTATTATCAGCTTTTGCCCACCTCACTGACGTGGTCAGTGACAGGGTCTTTACATCATAGTAACTTATGAAAAGTGCTGAGATGGTGTTTTTCAAAATCTTTTTCCCATGAGAATATTACAGCCTTGCAAGCACCTGGTCAGTCACAATGCCCTTCGAGGATGTAGCCAATTCAAGGCTCTTAGATTAGTTCGAATACAATGGGTGCATGTCTTCTTTAATGCTTTTCTTTGTTCCTTCTCTTGCTTATCAGCTGGACACTATCTCTGATAGTGCACAAGGCTATTCTTCTGGTGGAAGCAGGAAAAGATACACATGCAGACAGATTCATTATTTTCTAACTTTGCAAAATAATCTTTACTGACAGACATGAGCCAGGCTGTGCTTGAACACTGCCAAGGCCAAATTTCTGATTACACTGCAGCTTATGCTTCAAGCAATAATATGCGAGTTTATTTCTACTACTATTCTAGTAAAACAGAATTAAATGCATTACATACTATTTTTCAACCTTTGTTCCCTATATAGATTTGAGCACATTTATTCCTGTCTAAAGCACACATTTCTCTATATATCTGACCACACAACTTATATATATCTAAATGTTTGAATACACATTTTCCTAAGCAGTATATATGTAAATATATATTTTTCTAGGCAGCATGTATGTAAATATATTTTCTAGGCAGCACATATGTGAATATATATATTTTTCTAACACACTTCTACCAGTAAACCAGTTACCAGTGGTGCACCACAAGGATCTATGCTGAGCCCTCTGCTGTTTGGATTCTATTTCTCTGAAGTCTAGGCAAAATTAGCCAGCCTGTGGCTTACCAAGTTCACTGATGTTTGGAAATTGAGTGCAATCACTGAGTCCCCTAATGACATTAATGTATTACAAAGGGGACTAACACAGACAAATGATTGGTGCCAAAGCCATGGACTCAAGCTAAATGCAAAAATCCGCTTTGGCAAAGTGGATGTCCCTGGAAATTACAATATAGACAGTACCCCCCCTAAGTTCAAACCCAGTGATGTGAGATTTGTGCACACAGGTTGAGAGCAACCTAAACTTTGATCACTATGTGCCCACAGTGACAAAGAGAGCCTTCTACACTATGCGTCTCATAAGTAAGGGCATTGAATCCAGGACTAAGGATGTTATAATTCCTCTGTACAACACCCTCATCAGACCACTGACAGAGTACAATACTCCCTTCTGTATGTACCTCAACAGGAAGACACCAGCAGAAACTGGAGAGATCACAAAGATTCCTCACCAAGAAAATACAGGGCTTTCAAAACATAACCTATGTGGATAGACTGCAATCCCTATCATTGTATTCTGTATAATATAGGCTACTGAGAGGCGACTTGTGCCTGGTCTACAGAGCGGTCTCTGACCCTGCATTAATGGAAATTTTACACATCTGCAAGTCAAATGGGACACAATTCACTCACTCCAGGGAACTTAACCTAGCCTGTGACATTAACAGGACATGCTGGAAAGATGGATATGCCTCCCAGAGATTGCCACTACTCTGGAATAAACTCTCAATTCATGTGAAGCCAAGCTCCTCAATAACCTTATTTAAGTGAAACTTGGACACTTGTATGGAAGACTGTAAATTTACCCCTGCAGTGGCACCTATGTCCCTCATGGACAGGGGCAGTCACTGCTGTCTACCATCTCACTAATATAGGCCATCTAACATGGCCATTTAGGGACTATGAGTATAACATGGCTATGCTTGTAAAACCTCTAAGGCCATTAGCCTAGTAACCTTCTATACACCTATGAACCTATTTATTGTACCCTGAAGGGGATCATTTAATGATTATATAGTTTGATCAGATACCCAGGTGCAATATGCATTCATAGATGATGCAGTAAGGATTATAAGAGTGTTTGTGGATTCATGATTGGTGAAGTTGGATATCAAAGTTGCTGTTAGGCTCTTAGTGATTATACAAGTAGACTGACCTAAATGTCGGATATCAAAGTTGCTGTTAGGCTCTTAGTGATTATACAAGTAGACTGACCCACTCTGGGGATGTTTTTTTTCAAAGGAAAATATTATTTTGTCAAAGTTATGCCTATGGATTGTGCCATTGCATGTGCTACATTTGAGAAATTCGTACAGCATTTTCAGGGGAGGCCTGGTGAGCATGTTATATGGATGTTGTAAAGGAAATAGAATACAATGATATACAGAGACAAGTAAACACAGTTCATTTTTTTTACATAAATACAAATCCTATTTGTGACATTATTATATAAAGATATGTAAGACTAAAAAATGCATTTAAAAAGAAAAACAACTGAGGTGCAAATTTACATTAATATATGAGAGATGTCAGACACTGGGGATGCACAAGCCAGTGCATTTCTTTTTGCTGGTTCCAATCCTGGTTAAATGGGGAGGGTTGCATCAAAAAGGGCATCTGACATAAAATTTTGCCAAATCATACATGCAGACAACAGTACAGAAATACATACCAGATCGGTCAAGGCCCGGGTTAACAACGACCGCCACCAGTACTGTTGGCCAACAGGGTGCTGGTGGAAATTGGGTTAGGTGTTGGCCGAAGGAGGAGAAGAGGGGGAAGGCATGCCTGCAGGCAGGTAAAGGCTAGGACTGTGATAGTGAGGGTCAGAACTTTGAATATTGGCAGTATGACTGGTATAGGTAGAGAGCTAGCTGATATGATGGACTGAAGGAAGGTTGGTATATTGTGTGTGCAAGAGACCAGATGGAAGGGGAACAAGGCTAGGTGTATCGGAGACAGTTTCAAACTGTTTTATCATGGTGTGGATGGTAGGAGAAATGGCGTAGGCATTATCCTGAAGGAACAGTATGCTAAGAGTGTTTTGGAGGTGAAAAGAGTGTCAGATAGAGTGATGTTTATGAAGCTGGAAATTGATGGTGTAATGATGAATGTTGTTAGTGCATATGCTCCACAAGTTGGGTGTGCGATGGATGAGAAAGAAAAATTTTGGAGTGAGTTGGATGAAGTGGTGATGACTGTACCCAAGGGTGAGAGACTGGTGATTGGAGCAGATTTCAATGGGCATGTTGGTGAAGTGACCAGAGGGGATGAGGAAGTGACAGGTAGGTATGGTGTTAAGCAAAGGAATGCAGAAGGTCAGATGGTAGTGGATTTTGCGAAAAGGATGGACATGGCTGTGATGAATATGTATTTTAACAAGAGTGAGGAGCATAGGGTGACATACAAGAGTGGAGGAAGATGCACACAAGTGGATTATATCTTATGCAGAAGGGCCAGTCTGAAGGAGATTGCAGACTGTAAAGGGGTGGCAGGAGAAAGTGTAGTTAGGCAGCATGGGATGGTGGTTTGTAGGATGACATTGGTGATCAAGAAGAGGAGGATGAGTGTGAGGGCAGCACACAGGATCAAATGGTGGAAATTGAAAAAGGGTAATTGTGAGGTGATGTTCAGGGAAGAGTTAAGACAGGCACTGGGTGGCAGTGAAGAGTTACTGAATAACTGGGTAACTACAGCAGAGCTAGTAAGAGAGATGGCTAGAAAGGTGCTTGGTGTAACATCTGGAAAGAGGAAGGAGGACAAGAGACCTGGTGGTGGAATGAAGAAGTACAGGAGAGTATGCAGAGAAAGAGGTTGGCGAAGAAGAAGTGGGATTGTCAAAGAGATGAAGAAAGTAGATGAGTTTAAGGAGGTGAGGTGCATGACAAAGAGAGAGGTGGTGAAGGCTAAGGATAAGGCGTATGAAGAGTTGTGTAAAAGGTTGGACACTAAGGAGGGATAAAAGGACCTGTACCAATTGGCTAGACAGAGGGACTGAGCTAGTAAAGATGTACAGCAGGTAAGGGTGATAAAGGACAATGAGGGAAACATACTCACAAGTGAGGAGTGTGTGTTGAGCAGATGGAAAGAGTACTTTGAGGGGTTGATGAATGAAGAGAATGAGAGGGAGAGAAAGTTGGATGATGTGCGGATAGTGAATTATGAAGTGCAGTGGATTAGCAAGGAGGAAGTAATGATAGCTATGAAGAGGATGAAGAACGGAAGGCTGTTGGTCCAGATGACATACCTGTGGAAGCATGGAGGTGTTTAGGTGAAATGGCAGTGGAGTTTTTAACTAGATTGTTTAATGAAATCTTGGAAAGTAAGAGGATGCCTGAGGAATGGAGAAAAAGTGTTTTGGTACTGATTTTTAAGAATAAGGATAATGTGCAGAGCTGTAGTAACTACAGAGGGATTAAACTGATCAGTCACAGTATGAAGTTATGGGAAAGAGTAGTGGAAGCTAGGTGAAGAAGGGAGGTGATGATTAGTGATCAGCAGTATGGTTTCATGCTGGGAAAGAGCACTACAGATGTGATGTTTGCTCTGAGAGTGTTGATGGAGAAGTACAGAGAAGGTCAGAAGGAGTTGCATTGTGTCTTTGTGGATTTAGAGAAAGCATATGACAGGGTGCCTAGAGAGGAGTTGTGGTATTGTATGAGGAAGTCGGGAGTGTCAGAGAAGTATGTAAGAGTGGTACAGGATATATACGAGGGTAGTGTGACAGCGGTGAGGTCTGCGGTGGGAGTGATGGATGCATTTAAGGTGGAGGTGGGATTACATCAAGGATCAGCTCTGAGCCCTTTCTTATTTGCAATGGTGATGAACAGGTTGACAGATGAGATCAGACAGGAGTCCCCATGGACTATGATGTTTGCAGATGACATTGTGATCTGTAGTGAGAGTAGGGAACAGGTGGAGGAGACTCCTGAGAGGTGGGAGATATGCTCTAGAGAGAAGAGTAATGGAGGTCAGCAGGACTAAGACAGAATATATGTGTGTGAATAAGAGGGAGGATAGAGGAATGGTGAGGATGCAGGAGTAGAGGTGGTGAAGGTGGATGAGTTTAAGTACTTGGGATCAACAGTACAGAGTAATGGTGAGTGTGGAAGAGAGGTGAAGAAGAGAGTACAGGCAGGATGGAGTGGGTGGAGAAGAGTGTCAGGAGTGATTTGTGACAGACGAGTACCAGTAACAGTGAAAGGAAAGGTCTACAAGAGGGTAGTGAGACCAACTATGTTATATGGGTTGGAGACAGTGGCATTGACTAAAAGGCAGGAGTCAGAGTTTGACGTGGCAGAGTTGAAGATGTTAAGATTTGCACTGGGTGTGACAAGGATGGACAGGATTAGGAATAAGTATATTAGAGGCTCAGCCCAGGTTGGAAGGTTTGGAGACAAAGCCAGAGAGGCAAGATTACATTGGTTTGGACATGTGCTGAGGAGGGATGCAGACTATATTGGGAAAAAGATGCTATGGATGAAGCTGCCAGGTAACAGGAAAAGAGGAGGCCTAAGATAAGGTTTATGGATGTGGTGAGACAGGACATGCAGGTGGTTGGTGTGACACAGCAAGATGCAGAGGACAGGAAGAAATGGAAACAGTTGATCTGCTGTGGTGGCCCCTAACAGGAGCAGCTGAAGGAAGAAGAAGAAGATATGAGAGATGTCAGAGATACAGAAAGATGTGGCAGACAAGGTGAGCAACAAAGAAGGGTAAGTGCAGGATAAAGAAAAGGCTAAAAACTACATGCATTAATATCTACAACTGAGGAATGGAGTAAATGTTAAAAAGGAGAGATGTGGGGGCGTGGCCAAGATGAGGACTGTGTAGCAGCACATTTTATCAGCTCCACTAAGGCTATTTCTTAACTCACGAATTTTTGTCTTCATTCTTACAAAATGATTTTATTTATATCAAATCTGTTAAAGGCTAACTTCTTCATTATTTATATCCAAACAAATATTGAAAGAAGGCAGCTTTTCCTGTCAAAAAAGTACTTGGAAATATTCTTCTCTTCAGAAAACAGAACCATGAGCTTCTCTACGGCTAACAGTCAAGATACAATGCTCAAAAAAGAACTTCAAACTTTGATAACTAATCTACAGGAACTTTCTACTAAAATTGACAAAATTGACACCAACATCTTTAATTTTAAGGAGAAAACTACTAAACAGATGGATTTACTTCATGAGGACCTACAGCAACAAAAAGCTTTAATCTCTAGTATAGAGGAAGCACTCAGTGACATGGGCTGTATAATGAAAGAAAATGAAAACAATATTTAATTCCTACTTAAACAAAACACTTTTCTACAAAATAAGCTGGATGACATAGAAAACAGATCATGTTGTAACAATATAAAAATATTTGGATTTCCTGAAAATATAGAGGGCAACAATATGACATCTTTTCTGACATCTTGGCTACCAAAAACATTCGATCTTTCAGAAGCTCTTTCTTTTGGTATTGAGAGAGCACATCAGTCCCTATCATCTTCAAGCACAAATAAGAATACTCCAAGGTCAGTAACAGTAAGATTTTTATCCTCATCTGACAAAGAATTAGTTTTAAAATCTGCATGGGCAAAGGCACCAGTAAAACTTACTGAAATAACCATACACTTTGACAATGACTATTCATCTCTAGTTATTGATAAAAGAAAGACTTTTCTACCTTTGATAAAGAAAATTAAAGAAAGCTCAAGTAAAGACTCACCTTCTGTTCCCAGCAAGACTCAAAATTTTCCTTCCAGATGATCCCAGGATTTTTGAAGATCTAGACTCTGCTTTAATCCACGTCATGTCTCAGAAAATTCTAGAAAAATTGATGACATGGTAAAAGAATGGCATCTGGCACTTTGTGGAAATCATCTGACAAACAAAAAAGACTTAAAACAAGAGATACTTTTTTCCCTTGGTTTTGATGTTCTAATTGCTTATTGTCCAATAGTAAACTCTAAAAGGACTTTTCTGATTTTATGGTATCTCACAAGGTAAGCCTAATTCCTATTACCTTAGATAGAGATAGTATATCTTGTTTGCTAATTCAAGATTAACAACAAAGAGAAAAGAAAAAGGGAAAGGGAGGAAAAAAGACAAAAGAAAAAATATATATATATTTACAATAAACAGGGAAAGAAGCACATTCAATACATAGTTTACTGTTTAATGGACCATTTAATTTTTAATGGGGCAGAACACTCTGTTGTTGTGCAGTCATTTATTGGTAGACTAATGTTCATATGAAAGTAAGGCAATGTTGCATTTATCTGCTTATGGGGTATTTCAATAATAATAATTAGTTGTTTTTCTTCTGCAACTTTAAATGTGCTGTGTGGGCTTTGATGCTGGGGAAAGCAAGTATGTGTTTTGTTTTTTGCACTGTTTTATAGTTCTAAAAAAAAAAAAGGTATTGTACAGTCTCTTGGGCTTGTTGTTCTCTCGACTATATTGCTGTATTGACAGTGCGGCAGTTGCATGCCGTGCTGTTGGGCTCATGCATACTGGCATCTTTTAAACAAGCTAGAGGATTCATACATTGAAAAACATAAAAGAAAATACTTAACTCATATTTTCCCTCTTGAATCCTCTTTGGTGAAGCTTTTGTGTATCAAAATGCTCGCGCTGACATTTCATAAGCTATCCCATTCACCGCATCCTCTCCATACAGTGTGGGAATCAAGCAGCAGTTGATAAAAGACCTTTGAACTCAAATGTCGCCTCTGTGTGACCTGATACCATGAAATTAGTAATCACACAGTTTTTTAAGCTTGCATTACGGCCGAAATGGAAACGGATCATTTCCAATGTTTTTTTTTTGTTTTTTTTTTATTTGTATGTCAACACTTCCTTTTAATCGTGATATGGATTCAAAGCTGTATGACAAGTGTATTTTAAACAAGCATAAGTTACATTTGTGCAGTACATAATTTGTATATGTTCGATCCCTATTTACACAGTCATAAGCAGCACAGATTTACTATGTATATTAAAATACAATTTAGTGGACCTCACGTTATAAATAGATGCTATCAAAATTATGTTTTTGTTTGAACTTTTTAGGGATATTGTTTTACATATTGATGTTTGTGCATGGAGGGGAGGGTGGAGTGGGAGTGGGAAGGAAGTGGTGGGGAAGTTTACATTTATTATTATTTGAATCTTATAACTTACTAATGACACAGAAACTTCTTTAACTGATTTTAAATAACCAATATTTTGTGAATGTTGACTGTGGACCTACTAGATAAAGCAGGACAACATGAATTGGTGTTGACAGTGGGTGATTTGAATGCACATATTGGGAAAGATAGAACTGGATATGAGGACTGCCTGGATCCACATGGGTGGGGTAACAGGAATAAAGAAGGAGAAGCCATTCTAGACTTCTGTCTGGCAAATGGCTTGATAGTAGTCAATACATGGTTCAGAAAGAGAGACAGTCACAAGATCACATACAAGAGTATCCAAAATGCAACTCAGGTAGACTGCCTCCTAGTAAGGAAAGGCATTGGGGTAGAATCCATGATTGCAAGGCCATCCCCAGTGAAACAGTTGGTCCACAGCATAAACCATTAGTTGCCACAATCAGCTGTAAGCAGTGGTCAGAAAAGGCTCTAAGGTCAACAGAGACCAGGCTAAAGACCTGGAAGTTGACTGGAGAGAAAGTACAGCAGTTCAAGGAATTACTCAGGGCTCTAGCACCCCACAAAGTAGAAGAAATAGGTGGAGTTAAAGAAGAGTGGCAGCGTCTAAAAACAGCATGTGTTAGGACTACAGAAAAGATATGTGGCTGAGCCATTTATGGAAATAAGGTACATAAGGAAAGCTGGTGGTGGAATGCAAAAATCCAGGAAGTCATCAAAAGAAAGAAGGAGTGCAGGAAGAAATGGGAGATAGAAAAGACTGACTAGGCTAGGAAGGACTACTGGTTGACTAACAAAGAAGCTAAGAAAGAAGTTGTAATAGCAAACAATAGGGCATCAGAGGCACCGTACCAACTTCTGGAAAGTGACTCAGTAAGGGGCACAAAGAAACTATATCAGGTTGCAAGGCAAAGACAGAAAGATAAAGAAGATAGTCAGACACCCTTCATTAGGGATGCCAACAACAACCTCCTCACCAGTCCACAGGACATCAGAAGCAGATGAAAGGAGTATTTCCAGCAGCTTCTGAATGAAGAAAACCTCACAGAAGCTGTACTGCCCCAGAAACAGCCTACAATGAGAGAAGAAGAGGAGCCCACCCTAGAGGAAGTAGGAACAGCACTAAGGAAGATGAAGTCAGGGAAAGCAGCAGGCTCAGATTAGGTCACAGCAGATATGATAAAGATGCTGGGTGAGATACAGGAGAAATGGCTCCTAAGGGTACTAACAGCAGTGTGGAGATAAAGGTGTATCCCAGATGACTGGAGAATAAGCATACTCATGCCAGATTGCAAGAACAAAGGGGACATCTACAACTGTGTGCAGTACAGAAGGATCAAACTCCTACCACATTGCATGAAAGTTCTGGAGAGGGTGATTGATAAATGGATATGCAGAGTAGTAGAACGTATGATGGGACATGAGCAGTTTGGATTCAGATCAGGATGCAGCACAATTTACCTGATGTTTTCATTGAGACAGATACTTGAGAAGAAGCTAAAGATGAAGATAGAGTCCAATTGGGCATTCCTAGACTTGGAGAAAGCATATGAGAAGGTCCCAAGAAAGCTAATTTGGGCAGTACTGTGGTGGTTTAAAGTCCTTGGAACATTGGTAGAATTAGTGCAAGCCATGTACAAGGACCCAGTGACTTAAGTATGAACAGTATTCAGTCTCACACAAAGGTTCCCAGTAGGAGTGGGTGTACATCAGGGTTCAGCTCTGAGCCCACTACTGTTCATACTGGTGATGGACTACATTAGCAAACAGGTTGGAGGGAACAGATCAACAAAGCTGCTGTATGCAGATGATGTGGCAGTACAGGCAGACTCTGAGCTAAAACTTCAGCAAAGGATAGAAGAATGGAATGAAAATCTGAAGGCACATGGGATGAAACTAAGCACAGATAAGACGCTGGTAATAGCAGAAAACTGGGGAAATCAGAAGAAGCTGAGAATAGAGATAGAAGGAAAGATAGTGGAACAGGTAAACAGCTTCAAGTATCTGGGAGGGGTGGTTGAGGAGAAGGGTAGTCTGAATGAAGAGGTCAAAGCTAGAATCAGAGGAGCTGCAGCTAACTGGCATAGAGTATCAGATGTAGTCTATGACAGAAGAATGCCAAAGAAGTTGAAACGTAAGATGTACAAGACAGTGGTGTGACCAGTACTACTTTATAGTACAGAAACCTGGGCAGTAAAGGCAGAACAGCTGAAGAAGCTAGAGGTGATGTAAATTAAGTGCCTGAGAAAGGTGGCAGGATGCACACTGTGAGACAGATGAAGAAATGAGGACATAAGAGCAGAAGCCAAAGTAGCTCCAATTGCAGAAAATATCAAATAGAACAGATTATGGTCGTTTGGACATGTGTAGAAAAGAAGACAATCTGGTAAGGAAGATTTGGGACAGACAGGAAGAAGGTAAAAGGAAGTGAGGATGTCCACCAAAGAGGTGGATGGATTGTGTGAAAGAAGGTCTGCGACAGTCAGGCATGAGTGTTGAAGAAGGCAGGAGTGTGGCACTGAATCAAGAGAGTTGCCGATAGTTAACACGATACCCTGACCCCATGTAGAAAAAAATGGGAAAAAAAAGGGGCTGATGATGATGATTGTGAATGTTGAATATATATATTTATTGTATACAGTTATTTAAAGCTTTAATGTTCTTTCTGATTTTGTCACATTCTCTCTCATTTCTCTCACCATCTTACTAACTTACAAACCTTTTGTTATGTTATATTAATAGTGTTTGAACAATAATGCATTTCTTCATAAGTAATATTTCTAACAATATCACAAAGGTGATTTTGTATTCTCTAAAATTTAGTTTGATACATATTGTAAATATGCAGTAACCATCACATCACACTTTAGTTAAAAGTGAACCCGTTTCTATTACATGTCTTCTATACTTAGTATAATGGAATTTTGATATTTATAAAAGGTGTTTCTTAGTAGTATATTAAGACTTGGTTTCCAACAGATGTCTTCTAGTGTTTTTAGGGCACATAATAGATGAGGTATGTTGCATATAAATCTCTCTCTCAAAAAAAACATTATTCTATATTATTAGTTTAATTTTAAGTACGTTCAATATTCTTTTAGTGGTTGCCAAGGGATATGAAGAACACCAGCCAAGTGACAGTGAAGGGTGTTTATTCAACCAAAACAGACATTCCACAAATGCATTAACACTTCACAAATACAATACGTTTTCATTCATCACAAACTTCATCAGATGCGGACTGATAATACTTGCATTCAGAATTCAGATTTGGTTATTCGTGACATATCATTCAATGGACTCTTGTTTGACAGACCTGCACAGCAGAGAGAAGCAGAGCACCAACTCAGGTACTCCGGCAGACTCACACAAGTAGTAGTAACCGGTGGTTGGCCGGGTGATGCTCTACACTCGATCTCCGCTCCACAGCTGCTCCTTTGAAACTTTGGTTACATCAGCTGGAGTGTCTGAGTCATGATGAATGAAAATGTATTGTATTTGTGAAGCATTAGTGTGCTTGTGGAACATCTGTTTTGGTTGAATAAACACACTTCAATGTCACTTGGCTGGTGTTCTTCGTATTCCTTGGCACATTTTGCAGTTTTTTAGTATTTCTTGTGCCTTGGTGGAACTATTTTTAGATTTATTCTTTTAGTGGTTGTTGATTTCTGTTGTTACAGTCAGGGGGAAAATCTAGGTAGCAGATGCTACTTAGGTTGGGAGTTTGCAGCTCCAGGCCGGATATAGCTTTAAGTGTTAAAAATAGGTTTTGTATTTATAATTTTACTGAACATTCATTGTTGACATCCATTGTATTCAAAACATACAAGGTTTCAATTTAGAAGAACTTTAGTAAATACTATACCCACAACAATCTATTGGACATGGAATATAAACTCAATATATCATACACAAGGAGGAGTAACTTAATAATGCATATGGAACTGACAAGATACATATGTAATTTAAACTCCTAGGATTTCATAATGGTTACGTTGAAAGGTATCTCAATTAATATTAATGGCTTAAATAACCCTAATAAGAGAGGACGTTTATTCAGATATTTAATTTTGCATAAATCTAACCTGATATTTTTGCAAGAAACTCACTTATTAAAGGAAAACATAAGCTCACTAAACAATAATAGGTTTACAGTCTTAGTTAGTTCAGTGCATTAAAAAAAAAGAGGAGTAACAATTCTTTGGAATAAATCTGTACCTTTGCCTAGAATAATAAAGACATAGCAAAATGACAAGGGGATGTTTTGTCTGGTAGTTGTTGAAATAAACAAAAACATTTTCACCTTAATATATATTGGATACCTGGTATAGCTACAAATACAATTAAGTTAAGCAACATTTAAATCAGGTAGTTATTCAGTCAAATGGAAATATTGTTATTGCAGGGGATTTTAATTGTGTTTTAAAGGAAAATGAATTGAGCACCCTAGGGAAAAGGAAAATAACTTCTCAGGCCAAACTTTTAATCAGTTTTATAGATTCATATCATTCATGAACATGCAGACCCTCAATCTTTACAATATACATTTTTTCTAATTGACACAATTCTCATTCCAGGATAGATAGAATATTGCTTTCTAACCAAACAATTAATGACTTAATAAATTATGAGATCTTATTGGGCCCCTTATCTGACCATAACTCAATTGTCTTTGAATTTTCTATTAATTCAACTTTTAATGTCCAAATTAGTAGAATCCCAGCCTATATAACACAATTAAAAGATTTAAAAAAAATTCTACATCAAGAAACACAAATGTTTATTACCACAAATACTTTTACTAACTTTCTAGATATATATACATGGGATGCTCTAAAAGCATATCTATATGGGCAAATTAATGGGTGGTATTTAACTAAAAGAAAAATATGGGATAAAGAACTTAAAGAAATACAAGATAAATTAGACCAGTTACAAATTAATAATAAAGATAACCTTAAGCAAAAAAAAGTATTAAAGATGAAATAAACAAGCTAAATAGTGAATATAGTAACATTTTACATCACAAAACAAAGATAAGCTTAGAGAGATATAAATTCCTGGCCTACTCTTAAATCTTTAAATCTTAAAAACAAGACAAAAAGATTGAATAAACATAATCATATCAAAGAATTATATTCTGATAAGAAGAAAAAGAAAGTATTTAATTTACATGATACAATAGATGAATTTAAAGATCACTTTAGTAAAATTAATCAGAACACAGTTGAAATTGAACCTAACGATAAAATAAAAGAATATATTAATAAAATTATTAATTCTAAACTTGATAAACAACAAATACAAATTATAGATAAACAAATAACTTATTCAGAAATTCAATCTCAGATTAGTAAACTTAAACAAAATAAAGCTCCAGGCAATGATGGTATCATATCAGAATTATATAAAATTATGCCTAAAATTGGTATTACTCTACTTCACAATGTATATACAAAGCCCAGTTTGAATAATTAATTCCCCCTTCTTGGAAATATACATTTATTATTCTTATTCCTAAACCCAATAAAGATCCAAAATATTGTAATTCCTATATACCTATCTCATTATTGAATGTGGATTATAAAATGTTTAAGAATATATACATTGAAAAAGTAAGACATTTCTTACCACACTTAATAGATAAGGACCAAACAGGTTTTATAGTTAATTGGAATACATTTGACAATATTAGGAGAACCCTAGCATTAACAGAGTACTCTCAAAGAAAGAAGAAAGATCTGACATTAATAATCTTGGATATAAGCTTTGCTTTTGATTCTGTAAATTGGGATTATTTATTTACTCTACTAGAATGCTTAAATTTTTCAAAAAGCTTTATAAATTTGTTAGAATGCTTATATTCAGGAGCACTTGCATATATCAAAATTGGTACATCTATTTCAGTTAATATCCCTATTGTAAAAGGAACTAAGCAAGGATGCCCACTTTCACTTTTGCTATTTACTTTGATAATGTAACCTTAGGCAAATGAAATTAGAAAGAATAAAGGTATAGAGGTTTTGGATTTTAACACTAAAACATATTTTAAATACAGATTTTCACTGATGATGTTCTTATTACCTTAAAAGGAAATGATGCCTCTATAAAATCTCTATATAACTCCATAGATAACTTTCAAAAATGTCTGGTCTAACTTTTAATGAGGATAAAACAAAAATTCTACCCATCTATTCAAAAAATAGAGCAACAATCAGTAATACGAATCTAATTGTGAACAAATCACTTACTTAGGTATTATATTAGCTAAAGATATTAAGTCCATAATTCAGCTGAATTATAATAAATGTTTTGAGAACATCCAAGCACTCATATCAAGATGGAGCATGATTATCTTTACAACAGAAGAAAGACAAACTATAATGAAAATGATAATTCCTCCCAATATACTATACATTATTCAATCTATTTTATTACTACCCAACAAATCCTTCATAAAAAAATAAATATAATGTTGTTAAAATTCTTCTGGACTCCCAAAAAGCCAAGAATAGCATCCAAATATCATTTTAGTAGCTGGAATAAAGTAGGTATTGATTTTCCAGATTTAAATCTGTATTCAATTTCCTCTGTAATCAAAACTCTATTTCAATGAATGGATACTTCTTACTCAGCCAAATGGAAAAACTATTGGGAATTAATAGGTACAGATTTAATTACAAAACCTCAACAATACAAAATGGAACTATTGAATAACCCCATGTTATGGATTTTAAAAGATCACTTCTCTCATGTTACTCCAAAATTTCAAACAAATTATATCCTTAATATTTTAATAACTTTTAGAAATGTTATATATAAGCATCACATTTACAAATAATGGATTTGTTTGATTTTTTTCTATCACATATACACAATAAGTTTTGTTATCATCTGATACAAATAAAAACATTCTATTCAAACAGAAACAATTAAAATTTTGGTTTCAAATGATTTCTGATAGAAAAGTTAAAAATATGGATTTAATTATACAAGCATTTGATATGGATAAATCTTGTTTGCTGGATATGCAAACCCTCAGACAGTATCTAATAAACAAATTGGATTGAGTACCACTGGCAGTTAGACAGGATTCTCCTATTTTGCTAAACTATTTGGAATAAAATTTATGACATAAATCCTCCCATAAAGGTAAACTTTCTTACATATATAGAAATATAAGAGATGAGATATATATCTGCCCTGAAGGTTACTGGAATTATTATCACACAATCAACAGAGAACTTCCAAGTAAGCTAGATAAAATAATTATACTGGAGTCAGTGGGTAAAACTACTTCTTCTCTTAAATGGAAGTTATATACTTGGAGGTTTTTGTATAGATCTAACTATACACCACACATTATGAATAAAATTAATAAAAAAGAAAACATATGCAACAAATGTAAGTCTGGAAGAAACATAGAGTGGGCTCATATGTTCTATGACTGTTCTGAACTGTAGGTGTATTGGGAACAAATGGGTTACTTTCTTCAAGCTCTGTTTACAGATAATTTCACTTTAAACAGCTCTCTTGTTCTTTTTAACACACCCATACCTAATTGTAGTAAAACATTTAAACTTCCGTTAATTTGGTCAATACTTGCTGTGGCCAGAAAAATCATTAAAAGGAATTGAATTTCAGACTCTCCTCCAACTTTTATAGAATTCAAAAATACTTTAACTGACTTATATAATTCAGAGATTTTGACCAAAAAAAAACGTGATTACATATGCTCTCAATATGTGGGTAAAGGCACTGAATTTGTTAAAAAAGGAATAAATTACATCATGAAAAGTTACAATGTATCAAATTTAAGAAATGTTTACAGTATGGGTGTATTTGTAAATACTTTAGTTATTGTTTGTTAATAATATATTAATTTGTTTTATTAATATATCCTGTTACAAAGAGTTTTTTTTAGTTCTGAGAATGTATATATAAAATCAATATAATTGTTTAAACAAAAATAAAGGAGAGATGTGATAGAGGTACTGAGTGAGACAGAATATAAATTAAGGGGGCTAAAGGTAAGGAATGTTGGCATATGACAGGGTGGGGGTTAATGACAGAATAAATAAAGGGGAGAAATAAGATGAAATATGGTTAAGGAAAGTGAACATTTAGTTTATTTACTGGGCAAAATAGAAAGAAGATGGAAGTTAATCAATAGGGCTGTTGAAAGGCAGAGAGTTGAATTAATTTTTATGGTACAAGAGAATGGCCAGTTTCAAGGTTTCAAGCAAGGTAAGTTTTTAGGCTTTCATGGAATGTCTGTGTCCATGTGTGCATGTGTGTGTGTGTGTTGTGTTTTTTTTTTGTGTGTGTGTGTGTGTGTGTGTGTGTGTGTGTGTGCACACTTGCTTGTGTGTGTGCCATTCAGGTGGTCAAGGAGTACATTCATTGCAAGTAAAAGCTAGTATAACTGATCCAAAATCACCTGATTGCACATCACTGGCTTTTTTTCTTGTGACATCATGGTACAGTGGGAATTTGCTCTTTCCCTACCATAGTGCTGTCTCAGAGATGCCATTCATAATTAGAGGTGGTATGTGGGGTGCAGGGAGGGCTTAACCCTCTGCAGAAAGATGCTGCATATTTGTTTGCTTTTTCAATGATTTCATGACTCAGTCTTTTTATGCTCATTTATATGAGTATACGATGAAGTGTCATGCACTCATATATAGACAGAGAGATAGGTAGATAAATATGTGTAGATATATAAAATATACTCAAGAAGACTGTAACTGGGTCTCCCATCATATCCAACTTATTAGGTGTTCAAGACATGGATGCAAAGGAATTCACTTTTAGAGGTTTCCATTAGAGATTCATTTTGGCATCCATATTGGGAAAACATAGTAAAGAGTTATGACTGGTGATCCAATCATAGTTTTTTTGAAATGCATGGAGCTTTATCTGCTTCCTAGTTACAGAATAAAATAAAGTATAGGAGTACAAAGTGTTTGACCAGCTTTCAAAACCATTGAAAGCTGGTAAAACACTTAACACTATGAAATAGACAGCTGGCAGAAGCAAAGTCTGCCTATGAAGAGGAAAGAGCTTCAAAAGCTGTCATACATTTCATTCTGCCATACTTTTCATTTATAAGTGTAGCAAAGGGAAGTATGCAGTACATTTTGAAGCTCTTTTATATTCTGCTTTTTTTTTGCTGGCTGGCTGGCAGTCAAAGCTAGATCATGGTCAAATTGGTGTCTATGCAGAGAAATGGATTAGGCCTCCCCCATACATAGCCCCACACCCACACCCTCATCCACCACTGCCGCAGCCATTACAGTGTCCCATTATTTTTCTATTTCACCTCACTTACCATAAACATTATTCATACCTGTCAGTGTGTATACTGTTTTCTGCTTTACTGCTGCAGTGATTACAGATATTTGGATTTAATTTAAAATTTTTATTTCAAATTTTATAGCACAAACACTGATATGCAGTTGCTAAACAAAGCAATACAGTGTCACAATGAAAACAGAATTAGCAGTAAAACTTCTCTGCCCTTGAAATTCACATTCATTGAAATGGCACTGAAACACATATTCAAAGAAAATGCATCTGACCAGTGTTGGATAAAGTTTACATTTGAACTGTTTTCAAATCATAGGTCCCTTGCACACATTTTAAGGACCATGCAAACATGTTCTTTGATTCATCTTCCTGATTGTATTAAATTATATCCCATGTATAATACAGCACCACTTCTAAGAGTGTGCTTTAAATTTATAGCTCTGAACATTTTTTCCAGTAAGCAATTAAACAAACCTTATGAAACAACATAAAACTGTCCAGTTCACAACACTTCAACCATAAAATGCCAAACTTCTGTCATTACAATCAACAGATATCAGTCAATATGCACAACCTCTGCAAAAGTAAACGTCATCTGAATAAATCCACATTAAAAAGATCTGTAACTAATGAAGAGGTTGCTGCTAACAACAATTTATATTTCAGTGCTTCATCTAAAATTCAGTGCCTGCTGCCCTTGAAGAATAAATTGCCAGTGTTACATAAAAAATGGTAAGCTGGTAATATTGCAGTAGGGCATGGATGGAAAACTAATAACAGGTGCATAGTTACTAGGTATCTCATCTGAAAGAGGACATGCTCAGGACTGCAGCACCCCCCTCTTAAAGTACAACACAGTATCAGCAATCCATGTACATGCTGTGGAATGGAACCCACAGTCTTCTACATGAAAGCATGCTACCCATTGTGCAACTAACAATGTTTTTTAATTCTATAGCATGATAGTGATACCATTTTCTAAACAAAACAGTTGCACCTTGAAAACAGACTTAGCATGAGCAGCAGTAAACTTCTCTTCCCTTAAAGCTCAAATTTCCTTGAAAATGCACTTGAAACTAAATTCATTGCAAATGCCAATGAAACTCAATTCCTTTAAAAATGCACTTGAAACTTAATTCCTTGAAAAAAATGCAGCTTGGTAGCTATAGTTGAGGATTAAGGCTATTGTTTCCTGTAACTAAGGTACAGGGTATGAGCCTGAACAAATAACTAACCACCTGCTATCCATAACCAGGCCATTTCACACACACACATGCATGCACCATGCCATGCACCGCCATTACAATTCAGTATGTTTAAATTTAACATTCTAAGATTTCAGTATTATGGGTTTCAGTCAAGTGATTTTTCAGTATATTGAAATTTCAGTCTTATGGTCTCAGTCAAATGGGATTCAGTCAAATGAAGTTTCTATCATCTGATAAGGATCCATATAGATACATATATATGTATATATCTACTATATATGTATTTACACACATATGATATATATATATATATATATATATATATATATATATATATATATAGATATATATATATATATATATATATATAGATAGATATATATATAAATATATAGAAAGAGAGCACGAGAGACATATCTAACAACTACAAGATCACACTACAGTGAGGAAAGGGCAAACTCCCCAATATTTACTGTACTGCAATCACATTAAAAAAAAAAGCCAAAATGTGTGATCTCCTGATCTTCAGTCACACATGCTGGCTCATACATATATATATGCATATGTATCCCTATCAGAAGCTCAATTTTTCAGAAACTCAAGACTGATATAGTCGAGACCATATGAGCGATTTTCCAAAAAACTAAAGCTTTTGAATGGAGATGGCAGTACAGTGAGGATGGTGGAAGTTACCCTTTTCCCCACTGTAGTGAAATCTCAGAGTTGGTATATATAATATGCAGGGGTGGGGGGTGTGCACCTTTTTGTTCTTTTCCAAACTTTGAGTTTTTGGAAACTTAATCATATTGTCTTAACAATATGACTTTCAAGTTTCTGAAAACTTGAGCTTCTGACATAGACCCCAATATGTGTGTGTGTGTGTGTGTGTGTGTGTGTGTGTGTGTATGTATATATGTATATATATATATATATATATATATATATATATATATATATATATATATATATATATATATGGATCGCTATCAAATGATAGAACCTTCATATGATGGAAACTCATTTGACGGAGACCATCCCCGGGATTCATTAAGCTCGGTGCAAGGACGATTTTAGCCTTGCACCAAGCGTCCTCATTACAGATGGTGCAGCAGCACCATATGAATATTTATGAGGGTGCACTTTCGACGTTCCCAGAAAATGTGTGTGAGTGCAGGGGACGTGTTTAAGTGCTCTATGGAGGCGGAAACATTCTCCCACAGTTGCACAACCAGCTATGCTTACTATTAGAGCCCGCCTCTAATAGTAAGCAATTAATTCAGTGTTCATGGATACTGAAATGTATGCTAAGCATACAAGAGTGTCCATGAACACTGAAATAAAATCAAAGTAGTAAATACACAAGCACGTAGCGGAATGTTGAGCCACATCCTCAGAACTGTCACAATTAGATTCCCTGTGTCCCTATTGTACATTTGTATTGCTCCAATATCAAAAGTGTAAGCGAAGTGCAGCATGTTTGCATGTTGCTGCCCCCTGCTTAGGGTAGCTTACACATCAAAATCATTCAAACAGAGAAAAACATGCAGATTCAATGTAAATGTCAATAGTGTAGTGTATAGAGCATCCGCCTAATGAACAGGCATGCACGGTTCTAGTCCAACTATAGCATATATCATTTTCCATGTGAAATGTCGTTTTGCTGTGTAACCTACATAATAACATGTAAATGTGAACTGGAGTACCGCATGAAATGTTTAACTAATGTCATTCAATCAAAGTGGTAGTGTCATAATGAATAAGGTACTAGTAAACATATATACGTACTAGTAAGCAAGTCTGAGTGTGCTGGCTTGGGTGTAAGCAGTGCATAGGAAATGTATATAATTATGTAGATGTATGTGCATGTGTTTTTATATAAATATATATATATATATATATATATATATATATTTATATCTATCTATAGATATATATATCTATATATATATATATATATATATATATATATTTATATCTATCTATAGATATATACATATATATATATATATATATATATATATATATATAATATATGTATCCCTATGAATAATAAATGTCGTAACAAAAAAGCATACAAAAAGAATGAGAAGGGAATCAACAGCAACTCCAGTATTATTTAGTGCTGTCAGTGTATGTCATACCAAGCTGGGCAGGTGTGAGCAAAGCACTGCTACTCACACCACAGGCAGGATCTGCCAGTGGGAGCAACATTGCCGACCAGCTAAGCCTACTTTACAAACATTCACAGGGTAGTCTCTGGTGGGACTACTCAAAAGTTGCTAGGATGGTTGGACCACCGACCATTACACAAGCAAGGGCAGGTATGTTCAAGGACTAAATGGTGGGAGAGCTTGATAATACATGGGTTGGGACAACATACATGTAGGACCCCTAACATTGGGGAGAGGGCAATGTGTGGAGGTGTGTCATGGCTGTGATAGCAACCAGAAAATGGATGGTTTGCTTGTATGCCAAACTCGGGTGGGGTGGAGGAACTATGGGTATGAAATTATGGATCCAGGCGTGTCAGGGTTGGATGGTCTGGTTCTAATTGGCCTGCCTTGTGGAGGTCAGTGAGTTTGTTATAAGTATATATGCATACACACATGCATACATCTATATGTAGAAGTACATTCCCTGTAACACATTCATTCCTTTTACAGACATTAATAACATGAAAGTGCCCCTTACAAACCTCGACAGTAGATAGAATAATAGGTTGTGCATAAGAGGGAAGGGACAAAACAGCTAAAATGCAGAAGCATGTACAATGTCCGAAGTCAGTGCTGTTCTCAAAAAATCAATTGTGAGGACTTTCTCACACATGGAATCATTCCTGTGAATCGCCTGCTACAGGCAACGCCAATCACTAAACCGGTCCTGTTTGTAAAATAATTTTGCCGAACTCATACATTATTAGCTTTCATGTGTAACGTGTGCGTTACCACATAGTCATACCTATTAATTTATTGTAATGTCATGTTAACGGGAGTAATGATGCAATGGAGTATAGAGTCTAATCTTGAAATAAAGACGTGTGTCCCAGGTGGGACAACCCAAAAATTGTGAATAGTGTCCTATTGGTCACTCATTTCACCAATGTTTGTGGACTAAAAGTTTGGGATGTCTGAGGATACTTGGAGTGAGTTAACCCATGGAATGGGTCTACAGGAGTAGGGAGTGGCCATTGTGTAGTTGTGTGAATACACCGTGTATCCAACTGGAGAATGGATGACTGCTGTGTTAGTGTAGTGTTGGAGAGGGTGTTTGGGGAACTAGGAGTCATGGGCATATTGGTATATATGCAAATGAAGCAGCATAGCAATAATGTAGTGGTTAGAGCATCCACCTAACGAAAAGACATTCCCGCTCCGACTCCCACTACAGCACATGCCATTTTCCATTTGTAATCTGTATATGAACATATTTTGACATCTGTCTGCTGTATAACCTGCATAATAACAATTAAAAGTGAACTGGAGTGATGTGTCAGTGTCATAATGAATAAGGCACTAGTAAGCAGGTGTAAGCATAAATAAGCACCAGTAAGCGTGTTGAAGTGCATTTGCACGGGGGTAAGCATTGCCTTACAGCTATATATATAATATATATATATATATATATATATATATATATATATATATATCTCTCTCTCTCTCTATATATATATATATATATATATATATATACATATATATTTATATATATTTATACGTATATATCTATCTATATATATATATATATATATATATATATATGGGTGCAGACATATATGTAGATATATATATATATGTATATATATATATATATATAATATATATATATATATATATAGGTGCAGACATATATATATATATATATATATATATATATATATATATATATATACAGTGTGTGTGTGTGTGTGTGTGTGTGTGTGTGTGTGTGTGTGTGTGTGTCAGAGAGTGTGTTACTGTCTGTGAATCCCTGAGTGTGTGGGTGTGTTACTGTGTCTGTGAAGCCCTGAGTGCGTGGGTGTGTTACTGTGTCTGTGAATCCCTGAGTGTGTGGGTTTGTCTGATTTGCATCCTGTCATGAGAGCGGGTATTACTGCTTCCCAATGAGAAGCCACTTTTTCCACCAGCCTTTACCCTTGTCATCTGCTATACCACTCTTTTACCTCCTCCCCATTCCAGGTAACTATATCTGTGATGTCACCTACTATGGATGTGATGGCTCTGAACACAGTAGCTTACTACACAGCTATCATGCTGTTGGGTCATTAGATCAGTAAACATAATTGAAACCTGGGAGATTAAAACTGTGATGTGGAAGCCACAAAGTGCATGCAGATATTGTCATATAGACCTGTGAGTAGTCAACATTTACATATGGGAGACTAACCACAAACTCTTGACATCCCCCGGCACATGCAATTACACCTGAAAGAGGAAGGCAGAACATCAAGATCAACATGCAGTTAATGTTACACATGATACATATTGTCAAACGTACCAAATGCATTCTAAAACTGTACTACATGGTATGTCCGTTGCATGTCAAACACTACTCAGTAATATTAATCTACAATTGTCTTCCTAGTATGTTCACCCTGTGCATCAGACCATATGAGCATGTCGCTGCACCAATGATGTGGATGACAGGGATGTAGCACAGGCATCATAATATGCACAGGGTGATAATGTTTGCCAGAGGCCTAGGCTGCACCATTGGATGACATTGTGTGTGTGGGTTAGGGCCTTTGATATCATTGGGGGTGTGTGGATGTTATGCGTGTGTGTGTTGAGGTGCCCTACATCTGTTTCTGGTATGTGTGTGTATGTATGCACACAGGTCTGGCACGTGGCTGGCCTATACTGGGGTATTATTGACAGCTGCAGACTGTACAGGGTAAGTTCCACAGTTCACTGTGTCTGGCCACGGCCACGTGACCTGCGCCTGCCAGGGGTTGCACGGGCACTACCAGGTCCAAATTAGGTACTGTCTGATGACATGTCCACTGGAACCACGTCCCTGTTGGGAAAATCCAGGACCACATACACATGGCCTGCTGTGTCTTTTTGTGGACAGCACAGCACCAGCTACACTGCTGCTGCTACTGCCACTATAGGAGCGGGCATGTGAAGTAGCATGTTCACGTAGACCTTCAACAGGTGATGTAGCTGGCCTATGTCCAAGTAGCTGACACCTTACTCCCACCAGATATTCAAGCACAGACATCCCACACTCGAGGATTGACATGTCATGGTCAAGGACTCCCACCATGTCACCCAATCGTATATCCAAGACATTTGCAAGATGATGGTGAGCATTTGCAATTGCTTGGATGTTGTCAGTTAAAGAATGGACATCAGCCCTCTGAAGCCTCAGACCTTCTCTGTTGTGCCATTCAGCACATGCCTGTGCCTCCATTACAGCCTGAAACATGCATCTGGTGACACCAGCTGATGTGCTTTGTCTTGCAGGGGCATGTTGGCCAGTGGTCCTCCTACGAGCAGCACTGGGCACATGCCTGTGTGGGACATCACCAGTCAGTTGGCTGGGATCATGCTGTGCAGGCACACCATCCATAGTCTCCACACTTCCATGTTCCATGCTACCATCCACCAACTGTCCTTCCTCTATGACCACTAGTGATGGGGTATGTGTAGGCAGGGGAACTGTGTGCGGGGATGAGGGGGATACAGGTGGAATGGCAACCAATGGCACAGATTCAGCCCCTGACAACCCTGCCTGTGCCTCAATCATACTTTCATCATCACTGCTAGAGTCTGTGGGAACACTAACATCAGGTGGACCGCAGGAGGGCAACGCACCTACATCAACACCTGTGGGGGCAGACAAGAACTGTACATTACAAGTTATACAGCACAGTACACACACAGACACAGATTGACAGACAGACACATACAGAGACAGACACACACACACACACACAGACAGACAGACACACACAAACAGACACACACAGACACACAGACAGACAGACACAGGCAGACAGACAAACAGACAGACACACAGACAGACACACACAGACACAGACACACACACACACACACACACACACACACACACACACACACACACACACACAGGCAGACACATCCTATGGCACCCAATGGCATGCAACATGCATGTGATATGGCAGATGGCATTCAGCTTAGACAATTATAGTGGTAGTTATCATACATCCCTGACTTGCACACAACAGCATGCATGTGTTATAGCAGAAGGCATGCACCTTAGACTTTTATAGTAGTAGTTAGCATACATCCCTGTGTTGCACCATTTGTGTTAGTAGCTTATGCCCCATACCTGCAACACAATGCATGCACTATGCACTGTTGCACCGCACTGCCATGTTTTGTGCAACATACCCCACATATTAACAGACCTTAGCTGACCTTTGTACATCTGCCAGTGATGCTTTGTGTTGGCCACTGCCCCTATGTGTGAGGAGGACATGTGGAGAAGGGTATGTGGAGCAAATACTATGTTTGCCTGAGCCCTAGCTTGCATATCTCCCCCAAAGCATTATTCTGCCTACCCCTGAGCTGAGTCTACATACAATGTGCATGTGGCTGTACACACATGTTTGACATGGCTGTCCCTACTTTGCAATGGTGCCACAGACCAGCACAGGTTAGCAGTACACCAGCCTGATGTGTGGCATATGACCTTGCCAATCACATGCAGTATGACATGTCTTCTGCTGACATGTTGAATGACATGCATACATGTATAACACAATGGTGTCCTTTCAAATATACAGTAAGGTAATGGTGTCCCAGTGCAGGGACATGTTATACTAACATGGAACTTCAGCTGATGCAATGTTGTCAGTCCACCCTACAAATATGATGTGCATAGCCATTGCAGGGCATCATGTGGCTTCACTATTGCTATACAGTGTGTTGCAGACACAGTTCATAGCCATGACTGTGTTCAGATACAATACATACCTAAGGTGGAATGTGACCCACGCCACTGAGGTGTATAGACACTAAACCCTAATGTGGAATGTGTGACACAGGTCACTGTAGGGTATACAGATTACACCCCTGCACATCTTCAACCATATTACTGATGCCTGGCAACTATGCCCAAACATGGCTAGCTTAGCAGTACTCCATGTCCTACATGCCATATGTCTACCTCACACACATGAGGAGCAAGCATGACAGTGATGTCTGACACCAGCAAGGTGAATGTACTGTATCTGTGGCCTGCTGTGGTTGTATGCGTATGTTTTGCAACACGTATGTATCTGGATACTGTATAGGTGAATGCTTTCATGTCATGACACACTCAAGATGTTCAAGACATGTTATGTGGTGGTTTTGATGTCATGCCTACACAAGCTGTGCACAGGCCTGCATGATGTTTAGTGTGTTACATCTGCAATATCACCATTACACAAAGGCCATAGTTGTATTGTGTCAAGCCAATGTACAACAGGATGTACACACATGTACATCACTTCTACTGTGTGTGTTGCTTCATGTCTCTGGCCATCGTCCATGGCCATGTGTACACATGTTTTGTCCAATGGTTGTGATGGGCATCTATGACACATGTCAGTGTTATCCCATATGACATACACACATAGATGTCATATGGTCCACTGAGGACAGGGTTATGCAGACAAAGGGTGGTATGTTTGGGATGTGAGATATGTTTTGCAGGATAGTTGAGCAGTGTTGCAGTCAGCCCACTACATGTCATGGACATATCAGATAGCACATGACATTGTGTGACATTCATAGCACGGGTCTAATCCACAAGGGTGAATCCTTTGGGCTGGTCATACTCCAGCTCCAACACATTTAGAGTGTGTGCACACATATGCTCTCTGTATAATACTGTTTGTATTCCCCACATGTGTAATGCTGATCTGTAGTACCTGTCCCTACAGTGAACCACACCTCCACCATTGTAGCCACAGCTGTCCACACATCTGGCAATGACAGTTTGTAAGGTTTAGTGTAGGTGTTTCATATAGCCTTCAATCATTTCACATGGGTAACCACTGTGATGCATTGCAGATCTGACCAGTGTATATTAACAAGACTACCATACATTATGTGTGTATGTGTGTTAAATGGCCACATGGCAGATAGCATGCAATTAATATGATCTGTACATTATCAAGTCTGGTAAATAACAATCTCACCTGCAACAGGCTGGTTTCGCTGCGAACTGCCAGAGGTACCTAAATAGGAGTGTCACAGCAGCAAGATCATTATCCACACCTGTGTGATAGCTACAGGGTGCAATGTCCATGTTAGCACATAAGCCAGTACCATAGACTATACTATGAAGTATGCACATCTGTGCATACATAGAGTAGCAGACTATAGTATGTGTTGTGTGTGCATACATGCCTTGCATATGATGTTACATTTTATATTGTACAGTAACACATGTAACTATATGAAATATACTTGTGTTATATGTGCAGTAGTGACTTTCCAGGCAACCCCAGTTCGGTGGTTGAGAGACACCCACCTCCACAATATCAGCTAACACTTGTGGATGGAGATCTGCAGGTGTCTCCAGGTTGGCCAGTAGCTCCTCAGTGCGTGTGAGTGGGGGATGGGTGAGTTCCCCCACCCACCTGTTGCACCTTGTTCCCTGGCGATTGCATTAGCATGCTGTTTCACCCGTCTTATGAGGTCAGTGCAGTGTTGGCGCACCTGCTGATAGGTGCAATTGTGGCCACCAACATCATTCACCCTCCTGCAGAGTTCCTCCCACTGGGCATCCCGCTGCTGTGCATTCTATGGCACATGGCTGAAGAGTGTTATATGGTTGTTGAGGAGGTATGGGATGAGGACCTCATCCTCCAAGCAGGTGAATGGTAGCAGCCTGGCATGCGGCATACCTGGAAGACATAATGATGGAGACAGGTCACAGTAATTCACAGAGAAGTACAGAAGTACAGCTGAACATACATGTGTATCACATTTATTAAGGTTACAAATATGTCTTTGCAAATCTACATGACACTAACACCACTGACATGTTTAACTCACACACATTTGACACATACTGGTGATTTAATGTTATCACCATACATGTGTGTGTCAAGTGATGACATTGCTCATCCTCCCTGTGGCTGTCCTGATGTGGGCATGTCTGTTTGCCTGTGCTGGTGTCTTTACCTATCAGCACATGCCTGGATGTTTTCACATTAATGCAATAGACCTTAATGCTGTGTATATGCCACATATATAGTCATACACAGCCTTAAGGGGCATGACCTGTGACCCTGCAGACTTGCTCACAGAAAGTTTTACATGTATGCATTTTGCCATATACATCTACATGGCACTGTACAGCTGTTTAGCACCCTGCCATGTATTACTGGTGTTGCACATGTGAAACACATGGGACAATGGTTAGCCTGATGGTATTTGCAGGGTTGGATATCAACTATAGCATGTATGGTCATAGTGAACTAGTAGGCTATATGCCCTGGGCCATTTATAAGCTTAGGCCGAAAGGTTACCTAGCTGTAGCCAACAAACAGGTAAGTTTCAGTGGCTAGTGCAAGCAGTGCCACAGACCTGATCCACAGGGTTACTGATATATTTGCCATGCGGTCCTCACACCATGTCGCAAAGAGGGGCAGTGTGCAGCTTCACTGGACAGGGATGCATAGTATGGCAGAAGTATGTAAAGTGTCTACAGGTCTGTTTCCTTTTCTGGGTATATACTCACATATCCACCAGAACCATAAGCTCTGTTGGGCACAGACACTGACTCCCCAACAGAGTCATGTATCAATAGACTCTGATGCCACTGTCAACATGATCAGGATATAATCAGATAGTGTAAGCCATCACCTATGAAGCAGCTATTACACATGGGCAGCAGTCTCCTACATCTTACACTCCTACTGCGTATGTTACACTGGAGTTAAAGATGATATGCAACCTGTTTCATTACCAGTACTGTGCACTGTCTTACATACAGTATTTGCAAGCGGCTGTTAGGTTGGCAATGAGAGGTTAGGCTACACAAACCTGAAAGTTCAACCAGTGTGTCTCTTCTCTCAATATCCACTCTATGTAGGTGTGTACATAGCCATTTGGTCCAGCCCTGTAACAAGGGTCACTACACATTTGCATAACATGTACACATGCACAGCTGTTATTGCTTGCAAATGATACTAGAGCGGTGGATATTACATGTATTATGTGCATGGATAGTTACCTAGCTCTTGCAATTATCTTTGCTATCATGCTGCTAAACTGTCAGATGAATACAAGTCATATGTATCCTGTTACTGAGTATTGTAATTGCCAATAGACATAACTAATATTTGCATAACATAACAGAAATGCTATGCAAAATGGAATACAGATCTGCCTAAAATACTGTACATTACACAGTTATTGGCACAATATCCCACAATGCAAACCATATTTGCACAGTAAGCTCACCTTTGACATGTACATCTTACTTATACACCCATAGATGTGTCTACTATTACAATATATCGACATATACTATCCCCTGCTATAGCACATGCTTGTTGGACCACCCCTGACACTGACAGTGGCTGGAAGAGAATTGGTGAGTTCCAAGCCCATATATATCATCCCTTGTGGTGTATGAAGAGTTTGCCTTGTGACCTACAGCAGTACACACATAGAATACTACAAGCATTACTACTGCTCAACAATACATCACTACAAGATAGCTATTTCCACTATATGATTTGATTACACTGTAATTCTTTCAGAACAGGTATTACATACACAGACATACTAAATGTTATACATACCTTCTTAGTAACTAGAGGTGTTATTGACTGGTATATGACTCGTTTTTGGTTTGTGTTTCAGTATTTTGTACTGTTCTACAATTAGATACAGATGGTTTGAATGTGTGACAAGGCATCCTTCTATAGTTAGAGATCAGTAACATGTGCTATCCTGATAACCAATTGGTGTTCCTAAGTAGTTAATGACATGCACATCAGCTGTGCAGCTACTGCCTTAGCCAATACCATGGTAACCCAAAAAATCCTCTATCACCCCAATAATACACCAATCCTCACTAATCTAATCACCCCCTACAAAAATCTCCCTACACTTCGCTCAGCTAGCAAACCTCTAGTTTCTAATGTCAAACCAAACAACAAAGCAGAGGACTCGCTCTTTTCCAACACAGTAGGAAAAAGCTGGAATCAACTTCCAATTGAACTGTCTTCACTTGCCTCCACACATCTATTCAAAAAGCATCTTAAACAATATCTAAAGAATCATTGGCTTTGTCCCTGCTCCAACCCTGACTGATTATACCCAATATACAAAAATTTCATAACTAATCTTGGTTCCTATTGCTCTTGCAAATATAGTGTATACTTCCCTGATAATAGTGAACTTCTACTCTCATCTGATAAAAAAAAAAAAAAAAAAAAAAAGGTCTTACTTCTTTTTTTTATGAGTATCCCTTACGGAAATTGTTGCCACGTGTTTTTATTTCATGTCATTTTTTATTGTATCGAACAATTTTTTTGTAAACTTGTCTATTGTTATATTGCATACTTGTCTTTGTAACTTGTAGGTGCTTTTCTCCCCGGGCCTCTACTGAAAATAGACATGTATCCAGTTAGACTAGCCCGGTCAACAAATGTAAAATAAATAAAAAACAGTGGAGTATCACTGAATACTCCACTTGGGCATTGTCCCTTTGCCTTACTTGTGAGGAAGCCAGCCTGGAAGTGTTGTTTGAAATCTATTGCAACAGCTGTATGGAGACAAACACTAATATATTGTGTGTAATGCCTATAGGACCTGGTCTAAATGGGAGTACTGCTGTTATGTTTCTGAACATTGTTACTTGTGCAGGGTTTGTCTGTACCTAATACTTCTGCATATGTTTCAGTCTGGCCAGTATGTTTAACCAGCTCAAGGCTGCATGGCTATCTATATAATGTTAGGGGGTTTACAGTGTGCTTACCAGACCTCTTTAGTTTGGTGTTAATGTGTATCATACTGTGCTGATAATCAGTAATCAGTAACAATTCCTGGTGTAATTACTTTTCAACCCCCTGGAAAGGGAATATTTCAAACAAACCCTGTAACATCAGCAGCTGTTCCATTGTATAACAGCAACTATTTCACATAGGGCCATGTTAGTGTGTCTGTGTCCAGGTATGTTAATGTTTCAGCAGATGTTGTACAGTGGGTGAATAATTGGTTATGGTATGACAGTATGTATTGTTGTAATTAGTTTGGGTGTGGGAGAGATGTTGGTGGGTGTACATAGCAGATGCAGGCGTGGAGGAACCGCTTTTATACATCTTCTATATGTGTGTGGGGGTTCTTTCCCTATGTGAACACCTATCCTTTAGTGGAGTAATGCTATGGTAATTGCAGTCTGATTCATTAAGGCACTGTTAAATGCTTCCTCTATAGCATGCAGGTACTGTTAGTCCTTGAATTCTTTTGGCAATACATCGGAATGTAATAAAATGTTTTGCTAAATGAAAGCTGTCTGTGTATTTCTGTCATGGATATCTGTAGTCATTGTAGTTCTGTTGGTGACTGTGTCCATAGAACATATTTATAATAGTGTATTGGCATGTTATGGGGACAGAATGTGTGATTGCTATGGTCCATGTTATACTCAGATATGAACACTTCAGATGCTGTATACACACATGTATGTATGTATATGTGTGTGTGTGTGTGTATATATATATAAATATATATATATATATATATATATATATATATATATATATATATATGTATATAGATATAGATATATAATATATATTATTGCATACGTTTATCTGTACCTCCATAGATGTGTAGATGTTTTTAACCTATCTATATATCTACATATATATGTATATCTCTATATATTGACATGTATCTATGTATCTCTCTCTCTCTCTCTATATATAATATATATATGTAGGATCCGTACAGATCCCCGACGGCACTTTCTGCTGAAGCAGAAATCACCGAACATGCACAACCGAAAGTGCTGTTCACCGAAGCAGCACATTCAGTTATGTATGCTGGTTGTGCCGGTTGCACTACGGTGCGGTTAAGGTAGAATTCACTTTTCCCCACTGTAGTGTGACCTCGGAGTGGGAATATAAAAGTAGGGGGGTGCAGGAGTCTTGCCCCCCTGCATAAAAGAAGATTTAGTGTTTTTTTTTTTTTTTTGAACGGGCTTTAATGAAAGCTCTTTTTCGGTGAAAGCGCTTTTGTTAAAGTGCATTCGGGTATTTTGGATTCGGACTATTGAACTTTCATTCAATAGTCCTAGATCCATATATATATATATATATATATATATATATATATATATATATATATAGCATGCACCTTTCATCGGGTACATGGCGGTTTGTCCTATTTCCACACAATCTTCCCTTGTCGATATCCTCCCTTTTGTGTTTTAACCTGTCTGAATACACAACTGATATAGGTACATCTCCGGTAGTTTAGTGGTAGGTTTTCTCTGAGGATCGTTTACATGGTTGTGGGTTCTAATCCTAGCAGGGGTTATTATTTTACCTCTCAGAGTAGGCACTGGTAGGGAAAGTGTGAATAATGCACATTTAAGCGGTTGTAAGCAGGTTTGCCCGTGGACTGTCTGATGTTAACCAAAGGTTAAATCTGTGAAGCGCTTATCCGTTTAACCATGTTTAGGCAGCACTTACCATCGTGCAAACCCACACAAACCCGCTTACAACTGCTTAAAAGTGCTTTCATGCACCTGCATCCAACAGCCCTTATTCTGGCCCTCAAAATAAATTAATAGCCCTTGCAGGTCATGAACACCACAGACACTGACTTTACCACTAAGGCATCTGAGATATGTACAAATCTTATGGTGTTTAGAATATACATTTTACTGCAGGCATTCCTCACTACTGAAAACAAATGTGACAGTCAGATGATGTACATATGTATGATGCATGTTAATGTTCATATGTCTGTGGAATTAGGTGTTGCAATGTGACATTACAGGGTGTATTATGGATGAGAATGGTTCTTGTTTTGTGTCCTTTTTATATTGTCCCCATACTCCATGTATACCCCTTCAGTTCACTTATTGAACATCCAACCCAGGGTCTCCCTGATGCATGATTTCATTACCCATCATTCCTCCCCCACCACAATCTCCACATACACAACAACCATCCCTTCAATGGTGAATTAGGTTAATATTAATAGTTATACTACCAGAGCTGCATGTGTTTTGTGTACACTTGAATTCCTTTGGATTGCTTCTGTGTCACGAAGTGTGTTCATAGATGTTTATATATATGGCTATAGATGTAACTGTGTATATATATATATATATATATATATATATATATATATATATAGATATATATATATATATATATATGTACATATATATATTTATATCTATGTGCAGACATCACTGACATGTATATATATATATATATATATATATATATATATATATATTTAGTATTAATTTGTATTAATTTGTAAAAGTTATACATATGTAGACTTCTATATGTTGATTCAGTACATTACAATGTACTGTACATATGTACACAAAGTGACTGTCCCATTTGTGTTCAGTACTGTGGAATGCCTATAGTATAAGGTGTAGTCTAAAGACGATGAAGCATGTATACAGCTCAGATGGCTTAGTGGTAAGTCCCATAACTATAGTGTGCATGGTCCAGGGTTTAACACCTGTGATGTTCTAAAAATGTTTTTTACTCCAGAATAAGGCACATTTAAGCAGTTGTAAGCATGTTTAAATGTGTTTGTGAGACATTAAAGCAGCAGTTAAGCAGTTAAATAAACTTTAAAACATATAACCTGTGCACGCAAACACGGCCACATCTGCTAACTACTCAGAATATATACATTTCAGTGAAGTAACATCTCACTATGTGCTTACATAACATTACATTCTCTGTTGACTTTACTCTCCAGCACACATGGGTTTATATGGGTGTTTCAAATGTTTATTATACTGACGAATACTACCTATATATGCAAGCTGTAGTTAAGGTATACTTTTTAACATGATAAACATCCCTGACTTTATAGGGATTTGAACTTCGAATGCACAGATACTATGCAAATGCTGTAACCATTACACTATTGACATTAACGTTGCTTCCGCCTATTTCCTATTTAGATTATTTCTATGTGTAAGCTAGGCAAAGCAAAGGGCGGAGGCACCCAAACCCACTGAGCTTCACTTACTCTTGAAATAAAAACATATAACAAATGAAATGAGACTATAAATTACATTAACTACATTAGGCATAGCCCCTCACTGACACACTTCAAGGGAAACCTTTATATGTGAATGGGTAACAGAATATACACCCCTGGGATCATGTGTCCCTGAACCATACAGCCAGGGGGTGGGGGAGTCCCTCCAGTTTTATAGCTGCAAGACCTGTTGAAATTGAATGGTGTTGATTTTTCATGTTAACATGCCCTCTTTAGATCACTAAGTGCCCCTATCACCCTCCACCACCCCAGTCTTCAACAGCTTCTGGCAACTCTGCCTGGAATCACTTCATTGGCTATGCTTGACAGAGGCTCAGTTACTTCATCAATGGTGCAAAGAACGCCAACACACTGTAGCTATGCTTCTAATTGCCCTTGGGCAGATAGCCAACTACCTATCTGTGAACTTCTAAAGTGCAGGCCATCACAGCTATAATATGTGAATAAACAGAGCTTTCAGATCACAATATACAGTGAAATATCACCATGTAATCAGAAAACAGTTAAGTACAGCAAGAACATACAGAACACGGATACTTAATCACTCCAAAAGCCTATCTTGGAAGCTAGAAGAGTTGTATAAGTTTAAGGCTTTCTATTGCTTACCAGTAGGTTACCTACAGGAAAGATGAGAATCATGCACAGATGGGAAACATGCATGCAACACTACCATACCGGCTTATGTGTCAGCCTTAGGCTTTGGAATACATGCCAAGGCCATTGGCGCCCCCATGGTGCCTTTTTTAGGGAAGTCTCAAAGGTGAATCCCACCTCCGTAAAAAGCACAATAGCAGAATCAATGAGGGTTATGCTACTCAACACCAGGGGTTGTGATCACAACATGCACGCACTCACAGCACTCCTCAGTATGGACAATGTCAACATCTGTGCAGTAACTGAGACCTGTTTTAAGGCTCCTGAGAGCACACCAGCACTACCAGACTACAACCCATACCACACATTTCAGACACAGAACATGGACTGACACAGACATGGAGGGGGTGTATCCATATTCAACAGGGATACCTACACCTCCAGGTTAGTGGGGCAGCATGATACCACTGAGAACATCCATGTGCAGCTAATATCATCCACAACTGCAATGCAAACTGGCCTGCTACAGATCACCCTCCATGACCCAGGACCACCACTCCACCTACTTGGAGACAGTGGAAAACATGACAGTCCTACCGCACCCGCTGGTATTGGTTGATGTCAACTACCCTACCATTAACTGGGAAACTTACTCAAGTACTCACTTCCAGGCCCAGCGCTTCTTGGAATTTATCACCTCATATGCCCTGTATCAGATGCTAAACTCCCTAATGAGTGGTGGAAACATACTAGAAGAGGTAATCACCAACACGGGCAACAGGTGCACCACAGTGGAGGTAAACCAGTCACTGGTTAGATCTGACCATGAACTATTCACTGTTTCCACACCCAACAATCCCCCCCCCCCCCACGGAAACCACAGTGTATACCTTTCCTACAGCTAAATTCACACTACTAGAGACAGGGGTGGGGGCTTTCACAGCCCCCACACTAAGCGAAAACACTTCTCAAGATACAGACAGATTTACAAATGCACTCTATAAGCACCTACAAGGATGTATGGATCATGCCATCACTGGTAAACCAAAACTCACTCCTAGACAAGGACACCAGTCTAGTGGACCCCTGCAATAAACAGGCTATATAACAGAAGTAGGACAGTAGTCCAGAAGTATATCAAATCCCAAGAAGAGCAGACATCTGTGACCAGTATTCATAAGAAATGTAGGTCCCTCATGAAGTCATCCAAGGCTAACATCAACAGGAAAATAGGCAAGAATTCGAAAGATAACCACAAAGCCTTCTTTTGCTATGTCAAGGATCTAAGTAGTAACATACAGATTTGCACTGTACTGGTGCAATATAGCACAAAATATACTGACCCTACTGATATCACCAACATCCTTGCAGATACATTCAGTGCAAACTTCACCCCCTAAAGAGCCTACAACAATACCTGAAAAGTACAGTATCCCAGACATCAGAGACACACAGGTGGAAATGGCCCTCTCTAACAGCAATACACAGCATCAATGGAGGCAGATGGTGTCCCAGACTGCATCTTGCAAACACTACAAGACAAACTGACCTCCCACCTAATTAAGCTTTTCAACCTCAGCCTCTCCACAGGCTGCATGCCCATACAATGGCATGTGGCAGAGGTTATTCCACTCCACCAAGGTAGAATCACAACTGACCATGGTACCTACCACCCCATAAGCCTGACTATCCTGGTCTGCAAAGCTATGGAGTGCATCCTCATGGCACTCATTAACAAAGACATTGGTAACCTTGACCCAACCCAGGTCAGCTTGATTGAGTACAGTTCATGCCTACTGATCCTGTTTGATGTCTTACAGACAGTCACCAAGGCGTTAGATGAGGGGAGAGGTGGTTTACACATACTACCTGGACCTCGCCAAAGCTTTTGACACCATTCCCCATTCAGGTATCATTGATAAACTCACCAGCCTGTACATACACCCATACATCACAGGATGGGTTGCCAACGGGCTTACACACAGGACCCACATGGTACAACTAGCAGTCTACAGGTCCAAATCTTAACCAGTCATGACTGGTGTCCCACAGGACTCAGTCCTGGAACCCCTGCTGTTTGGCATATACTTCTCAGAGGTACAGGCAAACACAGGTGGACTACGGCAGACCATGTCTGGCAATGATTGCAAACTGGGAGCCACACTTGACAGTCCTGCTGACATAAACATCCTTCAAGGGGCCTCACAGAGACCAACACAGGATGTCAAAGTCATAGCCTCCAGCTAAGTGCCACAAACTGCATGGTCATTCCATTGTGGAATATTAAGCACCCACATATTAACACATAAGTAGCAGCCACTTTAATACAGGTGAGGTAATAGGGTATCTGGGGACTAAGGTAGATAGTGATCTCTCCTTTGACAATCATATCTCCAAAGTAATTAGGACATCCTTCTATGTAGGCCATCTGATTACTTAAAGGGTTCACATCTAGACATACTGAGGTTATAGTGCCCCTTTACTCATCACTCATCAGTCCCATCATAGAGTATAATAACCCATTTGGGATGTACCTCAGAAGACACATCCAACAGCTGGAAGGTCCACGAATGTACCTTTCCAAGAGGATTACTGGCCTCAAACATATGTCCTATGCAGCCAGACTGAATAAACTCCTACTTTACTCAGTGGCATCTCGTTTATTGAGAGATGATCTCTGCTGGCCAACAAACCAATGTCAAACTCAGGCTTAATGGATATGCTCCACCTATGGGAATCCATGTCACAGTGAGCCACACTCTGCAGTGAGCTGAACCTTGTCACAACAATAACTGAAAGATGCTGGAGGGACGGATTCCTGTCACAGAAACTCCCCATACTTTGGAACAACATCCCTAATTACATTATACAGAGCCCCTCACTAACAATCTTCAAGAGAAACCTTGAAGAGTGGATGGGGAACAGTAGATACACCCCAGGGATACCACCATTGGCTCTGCTCCACAGAGGGACAGTTAATGAATCAATGGGGTGGCAAAAGCTGACACATTTTGGCTAGGCTTATGAATGCCCTCAGGTAGTTAACCAAGTACCTACCTATGGACCTATGCATCTATACATATAGTATCAGCAAATGCTGATAGCTTAATTTACTGTTCAGGTGTTGACTTACCTTGTGCCAATAGTGGTTGTGTGTACAATAGTTGAGGGCTGCCTATGTTGGATGCACACAGTAGACTGCCTATACATGACAATTTACAGGTAGTCTTGTGTGTGTGCTATCCATTTTTACTCTGTGTGCAGGTTGAGAAAGGTGTCAGTCCGTATGTGCCTACACTGTCAGTGTGTGTGCTATACATTCCCTCCTTGCCAAGGCATGAGCATACTGGACACGCCTCTGTCTGCCTACTGGGGCTGGCTCAGGGTGTTCATGGTCTGAGTACCTTTGTGCCTGTGGGGCCCTTGGCAAAGGTGGTGGGCTGTGAGGGCCTTCACCATTCTGTCCTTGCTGCAGTTGTTTCCGCAGGATCATATTACGTATCATGGAGCATACTATGAAGATGTGGGCACACGTGCCTGGAGAGTACTGCAAGGCTCCACCAGATATGTCCATGCAACGGAACCGTGATTTAAGCATCCCAAACACATGCTCTATGATGATTCTGGTTTGTGCGTGTGCCTCATTATGGCGTTCCTGCATGAATGTGTGTGCATTTCTGATGGGAGTCATCATCCACGGTTCCAGTGCATAGCCAGTATCCCCCACCAGGTGACCATATGGGATATCCCCCCTGGCATATACCTGATACAGCTGTGAGGCATATCAGATGTGGGAGTCATGATAGCTTCCAGAGCTGCCAGCACACACATCCATGATAATGCCCTGGGCATTGCACATGACCTGGCAGTTGATAGAGGGGTATCCTTTGTGGTTTATGTAGTGCCTACCTTGCTCACCAGGTGGTGACTGGATGTTTATGTGTGTGCAGTCTATTGCACCCAGTATCTCCGGGTATTCTGCCACATGGTGGAATAGATGCATATTGCTGGCCAACTCCTCCTGCATTAGGGTGAAGTATATGTGCTCATTGGCATGTGGTAACATGGCATCCAGGAACTGGTGAAGTGGATGCTGATGCCTGTGAGATCCCCATGATATCCCCAGTTGGCCTTTCAAATGTACCTGTAGCTAGTATTCTCAGGCTTACACATACCTTTGTATCCACTGGGATGGGTTCCCCTCTGTTTGTTCTGGCTCTGAGGCGTGGCCAGCACAGCTCCACAAGTTTCTGTAGGGTGTCCCTATCCACCCTGTAATGCTCTACTATCTCCAGATCATGTAGCCCCTGGTAGGTAACCCTGGGTCTGAATACTCTTCTCCTCCTCTGGTGCCTGTTGTGTGCATCATCCTCCACACCACCTACAGTCTCCAACACATGCTGATGGATCAAAGCTATGGCAGTCCCTAACATGTACACACTAAAAGTTTCCTGTCTGTATACACCAATGGTGCAGTGTGTGTATGGGAATACACAAGTGTGTGTGAGGTGCTTTCACACTTTATGCTATTTTGCTATGTATGCCGCTAATGTCATTCAGTGTGTTTGAGCAATTCCAGCTGCAGGGTATCTTAATTATGGGTTTTACAGTGAGTACTGCAAGTGAGGGGCCTTTAGTGTGGAGTTATGCTTGCCTGCCTTGATTAATCTGTTGCCCTTTAATTCACTTTTAAACCTGGATCCCTTCCCATTATCAGGCATGCATCCACCTGCCATCTTTCTTGTTTAGTACTTTCCCTACCCAGTCACGTGTTGCAAAATGTGTCTTGTAGCTGATATACTGCAAATCCACTTTGTTCTGCTGTGACACTTTCCTGTTTTCTTTGCAGTACAGCCCCTCCCCTTTCCTGTTCTGCAGGTAGTTGCTTGCAGCCTTGTTAGCTGTTGTCAATGGCCCACTGTAGGTTCCTAGGTGTTAATTAATCATTTGTACTCCAATTTCCCTTCTGCAGAATTTCCTTATTTCTTTCCTATATCCTACCTGTTTGAGCTTCGGTGCACGCCACACAAACCCATCAACCGGGTTTATGCGCATTTTCATCTCCGTTCACATGCATACTCGGTTACCTGGTGTACTCTCAGCTAAGCAAAGCTATAGCCAGTTTGACACACCCCTATCCGGCAGCTTTGCTTAGCTACGGGCAAACCAGATTAGCAATGCTCAAATGTGCTTACAGCAAAGGTGACACACCCCTCTCTTGGTTTTATCTTTATCTCAAAGGCACACCTTGGTGTTATAACGCTACTCTGCGAGGTGCATCATTACACCAGCGGGGAATCTGTGATTCACTATTACTCCTCTCATTTGCATGGCATTGCCTACTAATTCCTAGCTACCATGCATAACACTGTCACAGCCCCTTAGCAACCCTTGCACCATGGTGTGGTGTAGCATGCCTGCCA
>NC_056735.1:1603006310-1603008810 GCF_019279795.1 Protopterus annectens | reverse complement strand
AGCCACACTTGTACTGAGTTGAAGGCATCTTGTCATGGATTGTAGTTGTAGTGGGTTGTCAGATGAACCAATGAGAATTTAGTCTCTACATAATGAATAAGGTAAACTTGTTGAGAGCACATATATATGTTATTGATTAAAATTTAAAGAGCAGTGGACTGAGAATAAAGCCTTAAGGAACATTTGTTTTAACAAGGAGAAAAGTAAAGAGAAGTAATCCATTTGACAGATTGACATCATTCAGATAAGTAGTTAGGGAACCATAGAAAAAATGGTTTGGAAAGGCATAGACGGGGCATATTAATCAGGTATTTCTCATGTGACACTGTGTCAAAAGCTTTTGAGAGATGTAGAAAAAAAGAAGAGATAAACATTCTTGGTCTCTACCCTTATTAATGGTGTTAAACATGTTGAGTAGGGCTATAGTGGTGCTATGGTCTGGTCAGAAACTATTTTGTGTGGGGATTAGGAGATCATTTTGTAAGAGGTACTGAAGGAGTTGCTTATGGATATATTTTTTGCAGGATTTTAGAAAGGGGTCATGGGATGGCAATTGGCCTAAAGTAAGAGAGATCAGAAAAGTTACCATGCTAAGAAGGGAGACAATAATGATGTTTTTTCAAAGGTCAGGGAGATGGTGAGACTTGAATAGATCTGTTGGTGAGAACTGACACTGGGTATGCAATACAGTCTGGAAAAGACTTAAGGTACTCGGCAGAGAGATCATCAGCAAATGGGGAGTATGGTTTTAGTTTCTTTAGTAGCTATCTAACATATGAGACAGAGACAGGTTATTGATTTAAGGCATGGATGTTAGGACTAGAAATCTGTGGTTGATTAAGTGGTTGAAAAGAGTTAGAGGTAAGAGGCTATGATGGCAATGAAAAAAATGTTAAATTTGGTAGCCATTTCTGAAAGAGATAAATCTGGATAGGGGTTTGGTGAGGAATGAAAGCCAGATTGAAGAATTTTCATAATTGCACTCCAGAATATCTTTGGAATTTTGGGGTGATTATCTTTTGTATCTATCTATCTATCTATCTATCTATCTATCTATCTATCTATCTATCTATCTATCTATCTATCTATCTATCCATCTATCTATCTATCTATCTATCTATCTATCTATCTATCTATCTATCTATCTATCTATCTATCTATCTATCTATCTATCTATCTATCCATCCATCCATCTATCTATCTATCTATCTATCTATCTATCTATCTATCTATCTATCTATCTATCTATCTATCCATATATACACAGTTTGGTTTTGTCAAGGTGAGGTCATGCCTGTTAAATTTGGTTGACTTCTTTGAGGCAGTCATCAAAGCCATAGACGAGGAGAAGATGGTACACAACACCTATCTTGATCGGGTCAAAGCCTTCAGTACTATTCTCCACTCAGGTATGATAGATAAACTCTCTCTACTAGGCATCCATCTATATGTTACCAGATGGGTAGCAAACTGGTTCACTGATAGAACCCACCTAGTAAAAATAAGGTGAGCCACCTCAAATAGTAGACCCGTAACAAGCAGTGTACCCCAGGGATCATTCTTGTGGCCTCTGCTGTTTGGGATATACTTTTTGGAGGTTCAGGCCAACTCTAGTGGGCTATGGTTGACTAAGTCTGCAGATGACTGCCAGCTGGGTGCTGTTATCAATTCATCTAGTGATGTGGACATCCTCTAAGAGGGTATCACCCAAACAAATGAATGGTGCCAGAATCATGGCCTCAAACTGAATGCCAAAAAAATGCATCATCGTCATCATCATCCCTTTTGGGGATATTGACATCCCCACAAATTATCACATTGATAATAAGGTACTAAGCACGCAAACAGTCGTGAGGGACATGGGCACCCAGGTTGATAACAAACTGACTTTTGACCATCATATTGCCTCTGTTGTGCAGAAACTCTCTACTTAGCCCACCTCATTAGTAAGGGAATCTCATCCAGAAACAAGGTGGTCATAACATCTCTGTATTCTTCCCTTATAAGACCTATTATTGAGTACAATGCCGCTTTTGGCATGTACCTCACAAAGCATATACAGCAACTGGAGAGACCACAGTGGTTCCTCACCCAGAGAATCCAGGGCCTCAAACATCTACTATGCACAGATTGGCTAAAAGCCCTGTCTCTCTACTCAGTCTACTACAGACTCCTCAGAGGTGACCTCTGCCTGGCAAACAAAGCAAACTCCGACCCTGACCTGATGGGATTGCTGCATATCCACATGTCAAGTTCCACTCGAGTAACCTGCATGCGTGACATCAATCTAGTCTATGACATCAATAGGACTCATTGGCAAGACAGATTTTGTCCCAGAGACTCCCCCTTTTGTGGAATAGACTCCCTCTCCACATAAAGCAGAGTATCTCATTAAACATTTTTAAGGGCAACCTGGATAACCCACTAGGATTCCACCTGTGTCCCTGCTGGACAGTGACATAGGGTGCTGACTTGTTGGAACATGGACTAAATTCTTGGC